>NW_028256084.1:0-42999 GCF_971803275.1 Cyanistes caeruleus | reverse complement strand
TCTATGATTCTATGCCTCAGTGTTAAGCTTGCATTATGCACATACACATCTGCTCTCTGTCTCAAAAAAATTAAGAAGGATTTTGGCTTCTGCTGCCATGAAGAATATAAATTTACAGACTTTTGGAAGAGACAGAACAGCAAGGTGAAATTACTTCACTATTCCAGGCTCAGGCTTCACAATTTTATGGAGTATTTCCTTCACCAAAGGTAACAGGTTTTCTTCCTACTCATCTCAATGAGAGTGAGAACATCTCCTTACCAAATATCAGTTTTTTGTTTAAACTGTTCATAAACTATCATTTTCAGAAGAAACTATATTTGCATATAAAATTGTAGACAGAGGGACATCTCACCTGGAAAGCAAACTCCTTGTAGTAGGACTGAGAACACATAGATAGCAAAGTAGAAGCATGGAGGTAGCATGAACCCAAAAAAGTCACTAGGACTCTATTTCAGAGCTGTGAAATACCCACACATCATACTCAGCATCACTAGCAGTTAGGGAGTGTTTAATATATCCAAAACATTAATTTTTCAAAGCTTCAGTATCAGTGATTCACACACAGTAACACTGAAGTGTCAATCACATTTCAGATACATTGCTCTACACTCCACAGGCCTGTCAAGGAAGAGCCTGAGTTCCCCTGCATAGAAAAGTTGGTTCAAAAAGGGTATGAGAGAAGAGCAGGGCAAAGAACTGATCATGCAGAAAAAACAATCACAGGGTGTTGAGCAGGAATTTGTTTCCTGCTCTCTCCCTTCTTTCCCCATTTCTTCCTTTGGAAGGGATGCTATGCTCTATTCGAGTTAATAAATGTCTTCAAAGGGGGAAAAAGCCCACCCAAGCTATAAACAGAGATTAAATAGAAAATGAACAAAAGAAGGAATAAGAAATGGTCTTCTGGAAAAATATTCCCCATCAAACCTCCTGAGAAACGTGGGCTCATAGTCTAGTTACAGCTAACCACTGTATGCTGAAGTAAAAAATAAATCAGCATATTCTGATATTTTTTGCAGAAGCAAAAATTCTGGACTAAAATACACATTTAAAACAGAGAAGACTCCCATCAATAGAAGGGAGAGGAGCAACACAAAAATTGTAGTTTACAATTTTACCTTTGTAATTTTGGGATGAACACATTATGACAAAAATATCATAATGCCATTTGGAGAAGAAATACTATTCTTCCTTTATCCAAAAATATTTGGAATCTATATTTGGAAAATACTGTATGCATCTGAAAACTATTCTATTCCAAACAGCCAACATACACCCATATCTCCATGTGTTTGGTTCATCTGTCCAAATGTTGTCACTGACAGGAAGAGCAACATTAAACACAATCAAATGTCATTATTTAACACGAGCCATAACTGACTAGAAAATGTATCTACTTAAAAAAAACTATTATCCTTAAGCACATTATTAAAAACAAGCAAACAAAACACGCTACCAGAAACCCCCTGTTACACAAACTGAAAATGAGGACTTGTTTCCCCAAGAAAACCATTAACCCTGAAAATAATGCAAAGCATGGTATGCAAGACCAGGTGACACCCAGCTTTACTGAAACATTTCCTCAAAATGACAGTCAAATACAAAGAAGGTGTACTGTATTATACAGGCATTATAGCTCCTTACCACTTTTTGATTTCTCCAGCAGACCAGAAGAACACCAACAAGACACCTCTCTGCACACAGAACCATATGTAGGAAGTCAGGTCTAGTATTTGACCCACTACCTTAATTACAGCTGATCATCTTCATATTTCATGCTGGCTTGTAATTCACAGGGAGAACCTATAAAAGATCATGTTGCACTTTGGTTTTTGTTGTTTTGTGACTTTTGCTTATGCAACCTGAGATCCTGCCAGAAAGGACTTAACAGAATCACTTTCAGATAAGAAAGTCCTGGTTTCTTGTTTTTTCTGTTGGCAATCAGACTAAAAATGGAAAACTGCTATTGTGGGGTTTGAGGGCCATTGGTTTTAATCCCCTCCCACATATCCACAGCAGTACAATGACATATGTACTGTACTGAAACTCAACAGAAAAACTATTAGTAATCACTGGGAGTAGCTGTAGTCATGGCACGGTACTTGGAATTAGGAGACTGGATTTTGGTGGTCACAAATGGAGCAGTTTGACAAAGGAGGCAACCATCTAAATGTAGTAGTTCTCCAAACTGAAAGAATGTTATAGTTATTCTGCTGTAACATTGGCAGCTGCTGAGCTAGTAGAGATTTGATGCAGTGGAGGGAGAAGGTCTGAGTAGAGGTGAACGTTGGAAGAATGAAAAATCAGATAAAGAAATATGTCCCAACACTTGAACTTTCTGAGAAAGACTGAGCTATGCTGTCCAAAAGTCCTAATGCTGTAACCAGGCAAAACCATTATCTGTGGTTTCCCAGAAACTGCAGAGCAGGAACACATCTGATTCTTTTAACTAAACAGTATCATCAAAGATAACTATTTATTTATAACAGTTTCTAAACAGAGCAATTTGCAAGAATTCATTAATGCTGAAATAGCTTTACAAGTTCTCTGTAGAACACATTTTCTCAAAGACTAAAGAACAAGGATATGCGTTTTATTCTCGCCTGTGAAGTTATCAGGACTGTTTTGGGAGACACTTAAGTGATAAATGTGAAGAATTCAGCAGAATTACTATAATTCTTCTTGCCTTAAAAAAACAAAAAAGAAAGAAGAAAGAAGAAAAGAGAAAAGAGAAAAAAGAAAACGGAAAAAAAAAAGAAAAAGAAAAAAGTCAAAACAATGTGATTCATTGCTTTTTATAAAACAGAGATTTTTTTATTCTTTTTTCCTTTTAAGTAATAGAGTGAGATAAGTAGTAAGATCATAACAAGCCAAGAAGGCAGTCATTCTGCTGAAAACTTTGTCTGCCTTGAACAAGAAAATTTCATACATTATGAAAATGGTGACTTAAGCCAGTAAAGATTAATAGAGATAGTTCAGGGGATTGGATGCTGTTATATACATATTTCAGAAACACAGAGAGGAAAGAAAGGAAAAGGGAAGAGGAACTGACATATGTAAGCAAGTCATTAATTCTAGGGCCTTCTGTCCTGTATCAGGAGAAAGATAGAACAATGAGTTTTCAGCTATCGGTTCAGGAGTGGTAAGTGGGCAAGAGAGATGAGAGGTAAAAATGTGCCTTAAATTCTTGGAAAGTGGAAGGAACAGAATTTTCTTTCAAGAGTCAAAAGCAGCAACTCGAGGTGAGCTTTTCTACATTTCATCCTGAGAAATGGCAGGAGATCAAGGAAGGAGGTTTGCATAAAAGAGATGGTGATATTCTGTAGTTCATGATTATTTAGTGAAAAAGAGGGGGATGATAGCAGAATAAATGAAAGCTTGAATATATGATCATTTTTACTCAATAGGATTATTGCTACTCATGGAAAGACAGTCTAAGGGCAAAAGGGATAAAAAAGGTGGTAATTACTAGAAACTCCTTATGGGCTTGAAACACAAATAAGAACATTTCATGCAGAAGCATGAGATTCTTGTGTAGGAATAATCTATCAATAAGCAGAAGCTGGAAAGGACTTTACAGGCAGCTTTTCTGCAAAATAGCATCTGGGAGTACTGGAAGGAAAACTGAATAGAAGCCAATGCCATCAATCTGGGATGAAAAAAGCAAAATTCACAAAAGCCCAGAAGAGTCACATGTGAAACATATGGAGTAGTCTTTCCACTGTGAGCACTGTCAGGTCCTGAGCTGGAGTGCTGTGCCTAATTTTGGTTGTTTCAAGACAGATGCAGGTGATAGGAATTAAGGAAGAAAGTGAAACTGAAGGCATATAAAAGATGTGTCCCTTGAGGAAAGACAGATGGAATTGGGTTTGGTTTAGTGGAAAATATGCAGTCAATTCTAGAAAAATCTGAAAGACAGTTGCAAAACCAATATAATCCAGTATCTTCCATATCTAATGTGTTACTGGATTACAATACAAAAGAAAGAAACGGAATGCACTGGGCCAAATAGCTGATGAAACTCTTGGTGTCTAGACTTTTGATTGAATTTTTTTTCCTTTTAAAGTGAAGCAAATTTGTCTACAAGGAAAAGATTGATAAAATTATTTTGCCTTGAAGACTGGGAAAAGATGAAATTGTCTTCTGAGATCTTAATGAGCTCTATTTTCTCTGTTGTGCTGATAAATATAGTGAAGGGTAAAACAAAATGAAAGTGGTTTAATCCCAAACAATTTGTATTGTGATTAAAGACATTAAGAGTTTAGCAATAAACTGAGTCTGTGGAACAGCTGGTAACAGTTTCGGTGAAGGTTTCCACTGGTGAAAGATGGGAAAGTGGACAAATGGTGGTGATTTCACAATGCAGTCTGTACCCTGGAGTGGGTCATTGACATGGCCCATTGAAATTAATATAAATTTTCAGGCATCTTTTTGGAGTGCATCAGTTATTTCACTTTCAGATGAAAGTGGGGTTTGGTTTTGGGAATAGTTTATTTCTGAGTTTACTCCCAAGAGTTTATTTCTATAGAACACTTTTGGTTCTTTCCATCTTTTGCTGTCCTGGAACGTTGTCCTTGTGGCTTTGTTTCTGCCCAGACATGATACATTCTAGAGAATGCAATGCATATCCTTAGCTTTGACCTACAAAGATGTTTCTCTGTGATTTTTCTTTCCATATAACTGCCAAGATGCCAAGGAAACTCAGGCTAAGTGGTATTCCACAGAAATGTGGCTATCCAGAGGCATTATTTCTGAGCAAAATGGATAAAAGCTGTTAAAACCAAGTCCATGGACCTCTTCTGCAGGTAACAAATATATTTTCGGCAGTGTAGACATAACTCCTGACACAATTTTTTCACTGGTACAATTTCATAGTGTTTCACGAATATAACCCTGGGATGAACAAAGCTGTGTGAAATAAAGACTTCCTGTGTCCGAGAGGTCTTGTTCAAGCACTCTGTACCACCTCACCTAATAATGTTAGGTGAGAGTGAATTATCAACAGTTCACAACAAAAAAATGTGGAGAAAATATCAGATATCTTTACTACAAGGATGTCACCAACCAAGCTCCTGTCTTTGAACTGAACAGCATTTTGAATGTGCTGCATGGTGCTGGACAAGATGTGAGCAGCACAGAGAAAGTTCACTTTTTAGTCTCAGACTCTCGAAGGGAATAACCAAGAGACAATTACTTTCTTTTAAATATTTTTAGTTCTCAAAATAATGCCAAATCTTGAGGGCAAGGCCCTCTCTCTTCTACTTTACCATTTCACCCTCCAATAATAGAGCATTTCGTACATATATATAATTTAAATAACATGATTAAATCAAATGGGTGTTCTTCATACATATAGCATGTATTTACTACTGGAAGATGTTCTGGTTAAATATTTATATGCTCCCAAGAGTCAGCAAATGTGGTAATTTTCATCTAAAGGAATCAATGTAAACTCAACAATGTAAACAATGTATGCTCTTCTCTCTGAGCATGCTTCTCACGACTCATGAGAATGTCACTGAATCTTTCCCTTGCCAGGACAGGCCAAGATAAAAATTAAGGTTTAAAAAAAAAATTTAAAGATGTGTGCAGAGGGTGGCCTTCCACTGATACTATTTAATCTAGGAAAAAGAAAGTTAAAATGCAGAGGCAGAAAAAGAGTGATAGACACACATATAAAACATTTAACCCTACCTAAAATAAAGCTCTTAAGACAAATAACTGTGGGTTTTGTATTTAAATAACGTATATGGACAAGTCCTGACAGATGGAGAGAGTGGCTCTGAGCTGGTGTTGATTGGGAGCATAGTTTTCCCTAATTCATAGTTTTTCCTATCTGCCCCCCCACCCAGCTCTGCACCCTAGCTGCCCTCTCTTCTGAGAGACACAGCACCTGTCTGTGCAGCTGGTATTGCCACTTCCCTCATTTCAAGCTCACATTTTTCCTTTTTTAAAAAGTCCCTTTTTCTTTTTACATGCCTCAGGTGTTGAAAATCTTAGTTATCCCCTAGCATTGCATCTCATAATATACCTCCAAGGTATATGGTCCCTGAGGACATGAATGGGAAAAACATCCAAGGATTAATAAGAAATTGTCTCAGAATAGAGGAGATGGGGAAAATTTCTGAAAACAGCTGCCTCGTATACTTGCATGCAAATTACAATTGATCACCTAATTATAGACTTGGGTTAAATCTCTTAAGTTAGAGAAATTGCTTCTGCTCATAAAGTGGTCACAACATTGTTTTGCCTTGGGGTAGTTAGGTTTTTTCCCATAACAGACCATTCATTGTACTTGGCCTCATTCTCTTCTGAGGAAAAATATTTTGGCATTTCAAAAAAAAAAAGCAGTAGGATTCCTGCCAGCTGATGGTTCCTGCTCTCAGGTCTCACTACAATCTCCCTTTGCTACTTTTTCCCCCTTCCACTTTGAGAAGTAACTGTGTTTGCTGACCTTGGTTATCTGCATACTCTGGGGTCTAGAACGACACCTGTTTCCCATAAGTTCCCAGCCCAGTCCTTCAGCTGACAGGTGAACAAGGTTTAGGAGCATGTTTTTTCCAGTGTAATCTTTTAACAATTTACACTCCCAAGAGTGAAGGAAGCCCTTTACAAGGCCTGAGGAGTCCTCAGGTTACTAAAGGGGCTAGTGATACAGATCCTGGTTTTTGTTGTGATGTAAACTCTAGATCATGACTCTGTTCTGTATTCATGCAGGGCTGAACTTTTAGCTCTAAATGTGTTTGCAATATTAAACTTGTTTTGTAAGTGTACATTTTTGTATGCATCACTGCACAGTCATGCCTGGGCTCTCACCAAACTTTCCTTCTGTTGTACCACTTTCTAAACAGACTACAAGAACTTTAAAGAACTTCTGGCTTGAAGTTAATTTCTGTGGAAATGAACATACGTGACAAAAATGTCTGATGAAAGATATTTCATTTTAAGTAGAATCTGATGCTTCCAAGGTATGCATAAGAACATGTCTGAATAGCTCTTAAAGATTTGGGAAATTGTTAGCTTTTTCAAATTAGCAACAGTGTCCCAAGAAAGATTAGGCTACCAGAGACTAGGCTTTGAAATACATCAATCTTCCTTTAAGTGCTTATGATTATAAGACAAAGGATAAGAACACTGAAAAATAATGGTAACTGGTTTTAATTCCTCTTTATTCTTTTCAAAAGGATGTAAAATTATCTCTGCAGTACTACCAAAAGCTATTTGAAAATCCTGAATAGTCTCACTGTTGTCTAATGAATGTCTTAGTACAGGAATAAATTCAGGTAGTACATCAATTAACTGGCTCATAAAATAACTACATTCAGAGAAGAAATAATTAATTTTAAGGGATCTTTAGTTGCATTGCATCATGATAGTAAAGTAGACATTCTGAAAATAAACCATTTGGTATCAGTGTCACCAAAAGTAAACTCAAAGTACAGTAAGAAATTCAGTTTTAATATGGTTGTAACTCATATATTGCTTTGATTTACTAAGGGATACAAATTTGTTCGGGTAAACAAAAAAAAAAAAATTAAAAAATTATTTTCCCTCTTGTCCCTCCTTATAACAACCTGTGTCATTCACTATGACCCAGCTGTACTTTTCTGATGAGCTGATACTTATGGAAATAATTAGAAGATCCCAGCAGTACCCACTACTCATTACCAAATATCCTCAAAGTCAATATGCACTGTGTTTCCTTTTTTAATGTCATTCAGAAAAGCTTTTTATGAATTGCAAGTAAATTCTTACCATATGTCTAAGAAAGCAATCAGGAGGAACTTTCAGCCAGTAACACTGTAAAAGCACTTGATTTTTTTTTCTGTATATATTGGATGCTATCCTATTACCAATAAGAAGACACAATCTGAGCATTCATCACTTTTACACTTCCAAGGAATTCGTACTATAATGCTGTGAAATACAACATTCTGCAATGTTTCCCTGGCTATGGACTTGATAAAAATGAATAAGCTCAGAACCCAACTATCCCTCCTGAGAACTTGGAGATGTATATATTTTTTAATCAAGAAAATTATTACTGTGTCTTTTCCAGCCAAAGACCCCAGAATAACCTATCATAGCTTTAACCAGAATCCAACAGGGAATAATCCCTCTCTTGCCAAAAGCACATAAAAGTTCATCCATGGAACAAGACAAAGCCAAAAATTACTGAAGTGCTGAAAAAAGTCAAGAGTGAGGACAAGAAGCTCTTATCCACCAGCAGCTCAGCAACCTGTGAGATGCACAACCTTTCAATTGCTGCTCTGCTGGGTGTGGGTCAGGAGTGTGGCTCTGGGAGTAGGACACCTCGACAAGCAGACAGCTAAACTGATGTGTCTGAAGGTGGGAACCGTGCCCCACATTTGATTGAAAGCAAACATCACTGTGGTTTTGCAAAGATTAGTGCATTTTTCCCCAGGGGTAAGATGGTTCAGGACGGTCAAAACTTTCAGTAAGCATGTTTTTTTGTTTAAATAAACCAAGTCCATAATCCATTCTGCTCTACTATCCCCTTGAAATGTTAGTCTGGAGGAATCACACTAGTCTTAGTTGTCATTCTCTTGGAGAACAAAAAATTAAGTTGAGCTTAGGATAACTGTGCCTCTTGCTGTCTGAGACCTAGTACATAAAGCTCACTCCTTCAGAAAACAGAGAACATCTGACCTGGTTAAACCTTCCATTATAAAAAACTGTGCTTATGGGTGTTTTCTTCTTCTGATTTTCATTTTATGTGCCAACATGTGTTTTGAAAATAATGTGAGTTTCAAGTAACCAAAAACATTGAAAGAGGCTTGTGGCATCGGTAAATATTATGAACTCACATTTAGTGATTTGAATATTTACATGCAAAAAAATCATGTGGCTTGTTGTGGGAGTAGTCATAGACGTGAAAAGATATTAGCTAAATCTACAGTTAAAAAAAATACATTAAATTGCCTGCTTTGATGGCCTCTTTTATAAAAAGCCATAAATTTTACTGTTTTGGATAAAATTTGTTGTCTTCAATAAAATATCCTTATTGAAAAAGAAAGACTGCACTACTACAGTCAAGACTTATCCTACTCATTAAGGTAGATTTAATAGAATAAATAAAGCAATGAAATTTATCTACACCAATATAGCATAATCTTTCCACTCTAACTGCCAAGAAGGAGTTAGTTGAGTAGACAGTCAAGGAGAGTGGAATATTTTGCTATTTTTTATTTCTAAGTATCACAGGGACAATATAAAGCATGATGTAACTTTAAAATTCCATACAGGTGAACTGTAGGAGTGAGAATCCAAGAAGTGTTTCTAAAATGATGCTGTGATGACAAAGTCAATATTTCTATGGTGGAGAATAGTGTTTGGGTTATTTTCTGATGGCTGTCACCTTCTGAAGGAGGAATCTCTTCCTATGGATTTTGGTCAAAAGAACACTTTACACTAAATGCAGAATTCAGGGAAATTTTCAAAATTTTGTGGGCAAATTAATTTTTTATATAGCTACAAAAGGCAATATTTTTTTAAAACAATAATATTTCCCAAGTGGCTAGATATTTTTTATGCTCTTCAAGTTACCCCACCCAAAAACCTTTCCTAAAAATACTGTAAAACAAAGATTTAAAGTAGCTTCCTTGAGATAGCATTTTAAACTTTAGGTACTGAGGATACGTGAACATGCAAATTCAGAAGTGATATTATATTACCAACCATCTGCTTTTATGTGCATATCCTGAATTAAAGTTCTTTCACCATGAAGCCAGAAGGTTCACAGGAGAGGTAAATCAGACATTGAAGTGGTTGATTAAACCTTGATTTAAGAATACTAATGTGAGGAGTTAAACTGGAACTCCACACAAAATGTTCCTTATGTAATATCCCTTATTCCTGTAGTGAAATAACTCTCTGTGGTGTCTAACAATAAGAACTTTGCTATAAATATTTAGGAAAATAACTGTTAGACATTACATAGTCCAGAAAGTGGTGATCTGTTTGCTTTTTTAGCTCATCCTCTAACTTGTGTGATGTTGGGCAGATAATTTTCTCCTATTTACTTAAAAAAAGGGAGAGATTTTACTGAAGTTTTAAATTATTTATATATTTATGGAATGTAACTTATGAAATACAGCTTTCCTGATCCAGAGAATTGCTCTGAGAATGCAAAGAAAGGGTGAATAGCCCAAATCCTACAGACAGAAAAGTCAAATCTATATCTAAATAGCACTAAACATCAGTCAGCAGGTGAAAAGCAAAACCAAATAAAATTTTATTTTCTAGTGAGAGGATGAACTGTGTGGGCTAGAGCTCAGAAATGCAAGTTTTCAATTGGGAAGGGCATTTGCCCACAAAAGAGGAGCTAGAATTTCTGTGGTGTTAGCAGACATGTTAAAGACTAGGTTTCAGTTTTGCAGAAGAACTTATTAATATGAGTCACACCTGTTCAGATTTTGCTTCATGTTATGGTGTGTGAAAGAAACTGTTGACCTTTCTTAAGGAAGAATAGAAATGTACCAGGCTGCTCAGTAAATCTTGCAAATCTGGAAGGCCAAAGCAGGACATACTTTCTGTTCAAAGCCCAGATATTTTGTAAAGCATTGTGTGGGCTGTAAATTGCAGAAGGCACTACATAAAATACTACTACATTTTATGAAAACATCACCTTCTATCTTTCATTTACTGTCCCACACGATTTATTTAAAAGAGAGGAAAAATATCTCAGCAGCTGAAGCTGTTTCTCAGCTCGGTAACAACCCAAACAGTAAGGACACACCAGTGATCGTGAGAAAAAGCTGAAGAAGCTGGTGAATTATCAGTATGCAGGGTCATGCACATGTACAAGCCTGCTCAGCCAGCATTCACAGGCTGGGCTCTTGCCGAAGCACGTGATAAAAAAGTGAAGGGCAATCTAATTTAAAACTCGAAATGCTTTGCTGAGGCCAATCCTGTTTACCTCCCACTGTAAAAAACGTGCCCTCTGCTGCATGCTACACAGTAATAAACAACCCTATAGAAAGGCACTGTGGCAAACAGGATACCTCCTGCTCTAATTCCCAGGGCTGTTCTTTCTGCCCTCTGTTCTCGACCTTAAATAACTCCTGCTTTCCTCACCTCTGGCCTCAGCAGCCCTCCCGGGCACTCCTGGCCGGGCTGAGCTGTGCTTGTCCCTGCCAAGTGCCTCCCAAAGGTCACCAAGAACAGGAGCCTCGCTGCTGCCAGCCAGAAAAGGCACTGAACTCCCAGCCCTGGCTCTGTAACAGCTTGCAGAACAAAATGAAGAATCCCTGGGCACCAAAGGAAAATCCAGATGTTTCTCTCCCATCTCTGGGAGGGAAATATATCAATCCTAAGCATCTCTGGTCGTGCTTAGGATTCCCCCATTGCCACCTGCCACAGAAGGAACAATTTTATTCTTGGAGCAGTTATTACTTAACACCCCTAAATTAGTAATATCTGGAGTTTGATAGTGACTGTCATCTGAGACTAAGGGTGTTTTACAACAATATTACAGTATTGACTGGATTGAGCTACCTAGTGAAACAACAAGACCTTTTATCTCCCCTATTTTTTATTTTAAAAAACCAAACCAAACAACAAACCCCACCAAAAAACAAAACAAAACAAAACAAACCCCACCAAACCAAAAAAAAACTTTATCTGACTAAATGATCAGTTAAGTTAACCATAACAAAGTAAACCTAGCCCAGACAGGCTGACTGCTAGCAATGAGCTCCAGTACAAAACCAGGCATTAAAATCTGTAACGTTGTGGTAGAAACATAATTCCTAAGAGACAAATGAGATGGTGGGACATGATGTCCCTCCCACCATGAGGCCCTTGTGAGTGTTATAGAAGAGATAAAATCAGCGATCAGTTCAACCAATTTTTAGTTTGAACTTTGCTACTAAATCTGGTTTCCACTGAATGTGAGGGTTATCAGGACTAAGTTACTCTTAAAACTTTTGGTAACAAATGACTGGGAAACCGACCAGAGATTTATGCAGTGGGAAGCAGATAACAGAATATAACCGCAGTCAGAGAGAGATAAAATGCCTTCACTCACCAAAGGGTCCACAAATAGAGAGGAAGCACTACTGATTTGTTGGATGGGTCAGAAAATGTTGACATAAAAACACCAGTTTCTTTACTTCTTATCACTCATGCTTTGTAATTATTCAAGAGCTGTAGTACCCCTCACACCTTCAGTTGGTTACTGTTGTTCTCTCCCCCACAGTCTGATTTTGTATGCAGGGAGAAGGAAATTCCCTTGAGCCAGAGGGGAAAATGGAAGTCAAGTTTCTTAACTACCTTATCTGTTTTACAACTACTTTACAAAATGCATTATCACTGCTTATCAGAGGGTGGTTTATGTGTAATATTTTCAAAGAGATAAGAGGTTATGAACCAGGAACCTGGCCCTGATGTTCATGCAAGGTGACAGAAAGGGAGTGAGGTTCATTTCAGCTTACCTTTCAGTTTAGAAGAGCTGCCTCTCACCGTGCACATCACTGTGATGGGTAGGATACCCCTCTTTCTCCTGTTAACTAGTTAATTCAAGCAGACATCACTGGCAGAAGGCAATCTGCTCAGCTGCTTTGCTGTGCAGAAGGTAAGAGTTGCCCTGGTGCAAAAGATCAATATTTAGAAACCAATCTTTGCTGGGCACAGCTCAGTAGACCTTTTATTATAGCAGGTTAGTGTATGGCAGCAAGCAGAGAGCTCCAAGAACAATCTCCACATTGTGCTGGATTTTTTTGTATGGTAAGTCAGCCTGGGGAAAGTCCAGTTACCGCCTTGTGAGCAGAAGGGAGTCTGTAACATCACAACAGGGTCAGGTAAGGATGCAAAAGGGATAGGAGAAATTTACAGGTGCATGTTTTTCTACTGTCTCAGTTGTTTTCTTTCCAATAACTTTTAGACACTTTTCTAAATTTTTGCCCATCAGAGCCCAAAGTTTTAGCTGTCACAGACATAGTCTTGTTCAGCAACAGGCAAAGAGACATGCTTTGGCAGCTGGGAAGATCAACAATTCAGTTTTAACTTTTGGAGATTGATGTAATTTGTCAAAAATAAAACAAAAACTCCAAAGCTACCAGTGAATAAGGATGGGGTTTTTTCTTACCAAAATCATGTTTTTTTCAGGAAGGTCATGCATGATACTGGAATGTTACCACCCATTTCACACAAAAAAAATAAATAAATCTGTACAATATGGAATATTTCCAGCTTTAGTGATAGTGTGTGAGTGTTTTATGGGCAGAAATGTAATGAAGATTGTAAATTAATTTCTGATAAAAAGACCTGACACAAAATTTAAGTTTTTGTTGTATAATTTACTATCTGTGAGGAAAAGAATTATTGTTTACTTCTTTATTATCAAGTCTTACTGATTTTCTGATATGTCTATGTTTTAGAAATCAGAGCCTCAAACACATAATAAAAATGCATTTTCTATCACCTCCACCAGCACCTGGGAAAACAATGTCCAGGAAAATAGGAACTGTTTCATGTTACCCTAGAAGAGGTCCACAAATCATGCTTAAAAAAGAAAAAAAGAAAAGAAAAGAAAAAAAATGAAAAAATCAGTTCTCACTTGTCCTTCTGACCTATATTCTCTGAACAATATTTCAGTCAAATAAGATATCTGCTTTATAGCACTTGAAATATTTTTCCTATCAGAGTAGTACTTCATCTGGAATTTTCCAAAGGACATTTACATTTTTCATATTCCTATATCAAATTATCACCATGGCTAATTTACTTGATATTTCCAGTATCTGGGCTGGCAATATCTTACCTCTAAGGCAGTAAAGTTTACTTTAGTTTCAAAACAACTTTAAAATGACAGGGCTTCTAGACATAGGATTTCTGAAATTCATGCAACTGCCTAAAAAGAAATAAATATCAACAAGGATAAGTTTATTATTTTCACCTGATAGAATTTTGATGTTTTCAAAAAGACATCTATGAGCCACTGATATATCCTTTATTCCATTTCATATTATGTGTATATGTATATATATATTATCTCAATTATTCTGTTACATGTATTTCAGGTCTTTCTTCAGAGGCATTCAGGAACCAGTCCTTTAATAATTGTTTTTTATACAACATGTAATGATGAAGAAGAAATAAAGAATAAAGAAGAGGAAGACAGCTGAAGGCTGTGAAGGAGTTTTCACAGGTCTCACAGACAAATGTTTGTTAGAACCAAATTTTACTGCGAAGTTACCTGAGCCTTAAATACAACAAATACTTTGGCAAAGGAAAAACAGAAGAAAATACAATGAGATCTTTCTAAAATTAATGGCATTTATTGATTAGACCACTGTTTTGTTATGTTATATTTGTTATGTGAGAGAGATGTATTAATTCCAACGTGCCTACCGTTCCTTAATGCATTTGCTTACTACGTGGAGAAATGCAAATAAAGCTGAAGCAAGTTTGCAGAAATATTATGAAGCAAACCCTGGCCAAGCACAGGGGGTCAGTATGAATTTTTGTCCAAAGGAAAAAAGTCTAATGTGAAGTGAAAATTTCCTCCAGGAACTGTTTTGCTTTGTGGAGGAGGCTGCTCCCCAAAACTGATATCCTGCAAACAGGCAGGTTTGCAAACTGATAACACAAAGCTGACTTTACATCACATGAAGTCTGGGTGAATGCTTCACTGATGGTCAGAAACTTTCTTGTGCTTCCAGATCCTTTTCCAGATAGACCTTATGCTCCAAAGCAAAATTCTTACAGATAACTTAATTCTTACAGATAACTGTGACTTTAGCTGTAACTTCTAGCAGAAGTTATGGGATGCACTCTGGCAGATCAGATCATAAGTGCTATGTAGAAATTCAATCACCTCCTGATCCAGTTTAATGCATTAATGGAGGTGGCTTTAATATGTAAATTAAACAGAATGGCCCAGCTTTTTAGGTAAGCTTGAAACTCATGTAGTTGACTTCAAGAAGAGCAGGACTGTATGCCTTTTTCATTCCCACATATGTTGTTTACTTAATTTTTGTCCATAAGCTGTAATCAGTAATCAGCATTAGTGTATTTATCTGTTACAATGAATCAATCAAAAATAATAAAATATTAATTTACCCTCAGGGAAACAAAGCAGAAACAAACATTCATATAAAGCATTAAGCCATGATTTGCTTCATTTACTATGTGCAGTTCCTGTCTTGTGGAACATTTGTTTCTTAGTATTTCATGCTCTACTCAGCAGGTTAATCACATGAGACCTCACTGGCAGTGCAAAAATCATAAAGCTCTCTAACTTTGTATTTATTATATGTTTAATACCTGAAAGAAGATAAAAAATATGAAAAACAGACTCCACGGTGTAAGTCACGTGATGGGAAGATGACCAAAGATCTCTGCAGGAGAACTTGAAGACACACTGGATATTTTCAGGAAACTAGTTAAAACATTCATATTCAAGGAATGGGAAAAAACTCAACCCCAAACAAATCAAAATCAATGGCCAAGGAATGTTAAAGCAGATCGTGTTTTTCCTGAAAGTAAGCTATTTACTGCTGTTGCCTTTACAGAAATGATTTCCTCCTGATGCATAATGTTAGATTAATGAAATGGATGACACAAAAGAAAGTGTTTGGCTTTACCCTAAACTTAGTGTCCAGTATTTTTGGAGGTTTGCTCAGGTTGGCTCTGTTTTTAGCAAAGCTTCTTTTTTGTATCTGATTATCTCAAATCTGAAGGACCCAGCTGGGACTGCAAGTAAAAAAGGCAAAAAAATGTTGGAAAAATTTTGCTTTAAGTTTTTCTAAATCACTGAGCAGAGTTAAGTTTCTCAAGGAGGATTATTTTGGAGAAGTGTAGCCTCTCTTTTCAACCTAATGTTGCCCATTTACAAGTGCTTTCCAGCATTCAGCACAGCTCAGGGTAAATTTTGGTAATATTATTTCAGAGATATTTTTCCTTATGACAGCATTAATTGAAGTGGAACAGAAAAATATAGAATATTCTTAAGAAAAAGAAGAAGGTCTCCCTTCATAAATTAAATGATCCAGTATTGTAAAGTCCATTGAATAGTACATTTCAGCCAAATTCCAATGTCTTCTGCAATACAGGAGAGAAAAACTGTTGAACCTACTTGCACCTGCAGAGTGATCCAGATGACAGAAGTTGAGGTATTAATTAATTAATTAATTAATTAATAGGGCTGGAGTTTGTTAATTCTATTAGGTAATGAGCATACATGAAAATTTCACAATTATTTTGTCATATTTGGACGGACACTTCTGTACATGATTTTTTTGGGGCTGTTTTTAAAAAAGCAAACCACATAATCCAGAAATCCTCTCTAAAGCTCGTACCAGGAAAAGGTGGGCATTACAGCTGAAGGGAAGAGGAGTGGAGCTCTGGCATGCAGAGAGAAGAGCTGCAGAGCCTCAAGGGTGATGGCTGGTGGTCGGTGTGGCAGCTCCCATGGGGCTGCCTTTTCAGAGGAGTAGTTTGGTCAGGTTTTGCATTTCCTGTTGCAAATGAAGAATGCTTGGGATGCTTCGCTTCACCTTTGTGTAAGTTGAGCAGTTCCAAATACACCCTTCATAGATTTTTTTTTGTTACACTTTTGAAAGTCCATAAAAATGACAAAAGAACCTCAAACCACCAAAACCAATATCTGATGGCTTTCATACCTTGCTTAGCTTGAGATAATATTTACTCCATGCTATCTGATCTGATCAGCACTAAATGAGAAAGAAAAAAGTGCAGCCAGCTTTTAATTAGGCATTACAGTATGAAAGTATGTAAATAAAGAAGATATCATTTGTCAGTTTGTCTAATATCAACTCAAATGCCCACAGGGGATCCCCAGAAGTACAAGGGGAGAAAGAAGGTTTGCCATAATAGAAGCCTTATCTTTCCATTTTGAGTTAAGGGCTCCAGATGGGCGGATGAAATATTAAGTAAAGTGCAGAAGTAAATAGTTTTCGCATTGATTGAATTCTGGCCTGTAAAAATTGATAAAGTAATGAACATAAAAAGAGTACAGAAATAGCAGAAATACCCTAGCTTTTGCTGGATAAGTAAAATGGAAAAAAAAGTGGCTGCTCTAAGAGGGGAAAATTGTCCAAATATTGGGGGAAGTATAGAAAACAAACACAATTCCAATCAGAATTTCTAGTACTGTATGGATAATCCCATTGCAATAAAAAGAAACTGAACTGAAAAGATGAATGGGATTACAAAATCAAATTAAATTTATCATTCATCCTGATGACCTTCTGTCTTAAATAAATATCTGTGGCCAATATTTGAAGCTTGGAATTTTCCTCCAAACTGATGATAGGACTTGTTCTCTTTGATGAAACTGGTTAGAAAGCAAATTGTGCAACTGAACAGCCAGAGGACCAAGCCTTATTCTGTCTCTCTGAGGTTTGGACTCTTGCTGTGGATCATTGAGGTCTGGAAGCCTGATTGCTGCTCTGGACTCTTCTCTGCTGATTGAACTTAAAATGCAAATGCAGGTGTTGGAAGCAAAGGATGGTTTGTAGGACTGTGCCTTCCTCTACTGGCAGGGCACAGCTGGAGGTACTGGTACTGGACAGGAGCAGTGAGGTGGAGTTCACACACTCCCTTTTTTGCAGGGGTGGCTAGAGCAGCTCCCACAATGGAGAGTGGGTTTCCAAATTGAAAACAATCCTTCTATTGCATGGAAAAATACAGCTTCCTGCTGACCAAACCAGTCTGCAGGTTTTTAGCAAATCTTACACCTACTTCTAATCAAAGATGTTCAAATAGAAATAAGGAGTTCCATCACTGGCATCCAGTCTATAAAAGCTTATCAAAAACCTGTTCACTCATTCTGGAGAGCAAGACTGGGAGCCAATTCATTGTTGAATAAGGCACCTGGTAAGTAAGGAGAACTCTTAATGAGAACAGATTGCTGTATTTTGGGGTTTTTTCCCAAGTGCCTGTTGACTAATGGCTTCTGGGTGGTGAACATTTTAAAATGTCACCTTGTACTTGGGAGCAGACACATTTTAAACACTGTCTCTGGTGCCTTCAAGTGCATTTTGTACAGGAACAGCAGACTGTACTGTCTGGTATAAATGCCTGGATTTTTCTTTAGTGCTCAGAAGTTCAGTGACAGCAGAGAAGGAGAGCTTCTTGCAGAGCAGGTCTTCCAGGTCTGCTACAAAGCAACTTACCTTCAGCTGTGGAAATATCTGGAATAAGAGGTAGAAATGACATGAGAATAAGCTGCACATCTGCTTGCTCTCAGCATTTAATCCATCCTGAGGCAGGCACATATCTGCTCACTGCCAGGAAAGCCACAGCCCCACAACTGCTCTTAGACAAGTGCCTGTTCCTGGGCCTTGCCTCTCACAACTCCATGGCTGTCTCACTCTAATTTCCTTATTTTATCTCCCTCAAATTAGTCACTTCCTTTCCCTACCCTGCATCTACCATGAAAATCTGTTTGTTGGTCAGAGCATCTTTGTGTCTCTTTAATAGAAGGAATGAAAATTCAGTAACACAATTCCATTGTTCCCAGCAAAAGAAAACTGTGAGGAACAGCATTCAGTCTGATGCTGCTGGTTCCCAGATCCTGCCAACAAACACTCAGCAAAAACCTTTGCTCTAGTTTTTAGAAAGAATTTAACACCACACATTAAAAGATAATGAAAAAGTAAACGAATAACCAATTATATCACCACAAGTTCCCAAGTCTTTGGTTTTGTTTCAGAAAAATCTGACAAGGGTTCTATACCTATTCTATCTAACAAAAGGAATTTTGAATTAAAAACTCCCTCAGAACTTGAACAGACAAAATTTACAGGGAGCAAACTTTTGTTTGCCCTGTTTCTGCACATGCATTATTTGCTAGTGAAATGACAGCTCCAATAGACCATAGACAAACTGAGCCAATAATGCTACTCTGCCCTCATGTCATCATGCTCTCCACTGATGTTATGATGGTCAGAGAATTTACAGAGACCAGTTAGAATTTACAGTATCAGGTTGAAATATCTATCTGGGCAGATTAGCTCCCAATGATTTATAAGGGAATTGCATGAGAGAGAACTGTGTGATGGCCATGTCTGTCTTTCATTCAATACTTTATCTTTTTCATAACATTTATTCAAAACTATATGCATACTTTTATTAATGTTTTATTCAAAACATTTTTTAAATTCACTTGCTTCTTGGTAAAAATTAATTCACTTAGGAATTCATACAGTGAGGTGTGCTAAAATTTGCATAAACTTTTCTCTTTTGTGCCCTGTTTCCCTTTCTATTCTGTAGAGCTCATCGGAAAAACTTCATCTTTTTGCCCTTTGTCTTCACATTGTATAATTGTATGACACTCAGTGTTTTGTGCTAATCCAAAATAAACCACTCTGGTGTCTTTAAGCATACCTACACAAAAAGGCCTAGTTTTCAAATTGCTCTGCCGCTGCCTTGACACAGCCTTAGCATTCTGTATGTGGAATGACACAGTTTGTAGGGTGCAGGGTCTCTCCTCCCCACTGGCTGGCACAGCTGCATGTGCTGGCACACATCTGGCCCACAGCTGGACTCTTCCTGGATGACCACGGCAACCCTGCCCTCACATTACTCATTTGAGTGTGAGTGAGACCTTGTGGTGAGTTTTCATTTCCATAATCCCTTCTCATAAAAGCTGTATGGAATGGCATTCTGGTTTAGGAACGGTATTCCCCAATTTAGGGGAATATCTATTTTGGCTCCTGCCAAGCCACTCCACACCACATTCTGCTCACTCACACTGCCATCCCCTATTCTAGACCATTTACATCTTGCCCAGATCCTACATCCTCTATCTATCTATCTATCTATCTATCTATCTATCTATCTATCTATCAGCACAGATATAATTTCCACAGCCAATGGCTGTCCCTCCAAGATGACTGTTGAGTACATTTAGTCCTAGCTGTGGACTCTATCCATCCAGCTGCAGGAGTGCTGGTGTGCTGTCAGGTGGTTTGCAGGTAGCAAGCTTCATAAGGACTTCATGGATGCTATGTCTGGAGCAGTTCATACTTTCTGTCCTTGGTGGTTATGGCATACCTTGCCAGTGTCATTCAGCAACCAGTATTATACAATTCAACATTACAAATTTTTTTTACCCAAAAAATCAAATCCTTTTGAGGTAAACATCATATTTCCCTGTCCTTCTGCATTACTCACCAAAAGCACCCAGGTCCTTGAACAAAAACAATCCCACAGATGTGTTTGTCTTTGAGGCAGGACTAATCCCCTAACACATTCCTTGTATGCACTACAGGGACATCATTCCATTCTGTGTTATGTGGAGGCTTTCATTGGGCAGGGCCAGTTTAATTGGTGGAGACCCAGTGGCCCTCACTAAATGTAGATCCCAGTGTTTGAAGGTGCAGTCCTCATTACTTTTAATGTAATTTTTAACAGTCCATTGCACCATTCAATTTTCCCAGGGCTGGTGCATGGTAGGCGACATGATATACCCACTCTAAACCTGGCCCAGGAGCTCTCTGGCCCAGGTGTCTATGAGGCTGTTTTTACAATGAGTCCTGGTGTCTGGCTCAGCTCTTTTGGAGATGTCATGTTGCAAGAAGATTTGCTTTTCCAAGGCCAGGATGGTGTTCCAGGTGGTGGTGTGAGGCTTGGGGTACATCTCCAGCCATCTAGTGGTTGCTTCTACCAAGCTCCCAGCACTGCCTTGGTGGGTTTTTGTGAGTTTGGTATCATCAATCTGCCAAGCCTCACCATATTTGTATTTTAACCATTGTCCACCATATCACCTTACCCAATCCAAATAAGGCTGTTGTGATTTAGGAATGGTATTCCCCAATTTAGTGTTCCCACCAAAACACCCCAACCCATGGGCCACTCACCCAATCTCCTGTCTCCCCTCTCCCTCCCTTGCAGTGGGATAGAGGGGAGAATTGGAAGCATAAAAGGTTATTACTGGTTGAGATATGAACAATTTACTGGAAACAACAATGAAAGAAAAAAAAGAATGACATTATTGATACCAGAGAGCACAAGAGGTGAATGACTCACATGTGAATGCTCACCACATGTGACCCCCCACAATATAGCACTGCACAATGCTACCTGACCTGGAAGGGACCTCTTCCCTCACTCCCCACAGTGACATGAGGTGTTACAGAATAACCTCTCCGGCCTGGTCATGCTGCTCCTGGTTATGGCAAACAATTTAGCCTGTCTTGGCCAGAATCAGGAAAACAGTGTCAAACTCCCTAAAACCAAAAGAAAAGTCAGACTCAGCAAAGTCAATAGCTTTTCATCAAATCAGCCAAAACTGGACAGGAATGAAGCCTGGGAGATTTCAACAGGAGAAACTTTCTTAGAAGCTGTGAAAGTTACAGCAGTGCTATCAACATTGACTGAGGATTATCTCTTTCAATAAGATTTTATGTCTTTATTAACCATTTATAGCAATTTATCCTATTAGTGGCTCTAATACTATGATACTATAAATGCACACAATTTGCATTTATGACCCATTGTGATTAAGTATGTATAAAAACCAGACCTTGAACCAACACTTACACACAAGAGGTTTCAAAGATCAGAAGAATGATTTTGGGAAAACTACTTATAAATCTCCTTCCCTTGCCATAAGAAGGCCAGCACCAGACATGGTGGACAAAAGTTTGTATCTTTCAACACAATTAATGTTTTAACAGTCCTCAGATCGTCTGTGTAATAGTTCTGCTTCCTTTCCAAAAAATTTAGTAATGTGCAGATGTGCAAGAAGGCACCAAGTGAATGTGAAGCTCTGGAACCAGCTTCATGAAAGATTAAGGGCAGGGAACTTCTTACAAGCTAGGACTATCCTGAAGGTAGTCTGCTTCTCTCCACAGTATTATATTATATTATATTATATTATATTATATTATATTATATTATATTATATTATATTATATTATATTATATTATATTATATTATATTATATTATATTATATTATATTATATTATATTATATTATATTATATTATATTATATTATATTATATTATGTTATATTATGTTATATTATATTATATTATATTATATTATATTATATTATATTATATTATATTATATTATATTATATTATATTATATTATACTATACTATATTATATTATATTATATTATATTATATTATATTATATTATATTATATTATATTATATTATTATATATTGTATATTAAGTATAGTATATTAATCAGTGATCACAACAACAGAAATATTTATAAAAGAACAGGAATACCAGAAAGAATTTGGAGAACTGTTGCACCTCCAAGATACTGTATCAGTACTGAAAGCAGGTAGTAATTGCTGATTGGGTCCTGATCTTCAAGCCAATTTATTACTGAAATGTTTTACAGTAAAACCTTAATTTCTCTAAAAGTGAAAATGAGTCATAGAAAAGCCAACTGGAAAACACAGGAGGAAAATGATATGTGGGATGACACTACCAATGGGGAAAAAGCCTGTTTACCTTAGCTGTAGATGGTGAGAAAAGATGAGTGAGCAGAGGTTACCAAATAGCTGTAGATGTGGATATGAGCATAAAACAGTGTGTCCAAAAGTAAACTTGTTGCTGAGTTCTGGTAGCTCATTTCTGATGCTGCCTCCCTGCCTGAATTTTTAGGAATCAGAGCTGCAATTTGCAGACATGCTCATTACTTGTGACTAATGAGCCAGAACAAAAAGAGATTTGCCATCTTCCCCTGGGTGATGACTGCTGTGAGAGAAATCAATTATTGAGAATTATTTGTGTCAGTGTAGCTCACAAATACTACTGCTGCAGAAGAATTCATAGTTGAAAGGAGACAGAGAATCATCTCTGATTGCCTTTGACAAAGTTCCCTTATAAACTTGATAATATGGCAATTGTTCTTTGTGATAAGTGGAAATGACCATTGCACACTGCCAATAAAGTGTGCTCAGAAGAGGTCAGGCATGGCTGTTATATCCTGTAATAGATAAGCCATAGGTGGGACAAATGTAAAATCCTCGAAAAGATGAGCCTGCCTCATCATTGTTTTTGTGCATTGACATAGCAGACTCCGGAAGGTGGCCCAGGCATATCAGAACGATCAGAGATTAGCTTTAATTGTGACAGGAGTTCATGCCTGTAGGGCCAAGAGCACCCCAAGAACAAGTGACATAGGCAGCCAAGCTTAAGGAATCAAAAATGGATAGGAAAAGAGTGGAGTGATTTAACCACAGAACCATGAAAATCAAGGACACAGGAATCTGAATCTGAATCTGAACGCAGCGAGATCCCTCGAGCTACACATACTCTGGTGGAATTAAAGCTCAGCCCAGTAATTGCCTCTTTGTTTGCAGGTCCAGCCTAGCTCTAACTTTGCTTTAGCAGGGCGGGATGAGGAGTCAGAGGGTTAATATTCATAGCCTTATCTTCTCCCTACCGAGATTTGACTGTGCCAACACTTCTAGCAAGAAGGTGAAAATCAAAAAATATCCCTACCATATCTTCCTTTCATTTGGATGATTATTAAATACATGGCCAGGCTATTTGCCATGCTAAAACATTAATGTTTTTTCTCTTGGTGCTAAACATGAGGATTGTTGTTTATACACTACCTTAAGTCCTCTGTCCAATAAAAAATATTCACTAGAAATTCATTAATGTTTCTTCAAGACAGCTCAAACTTTTTTTTCTCCTTTGATCTGAACCATGGCTTATCACAGAAATGCTGATTTCATCCACAATTCTGTATCTGCACCTGGTCCAAACTTCAGCTGGATTTGATGACTGGGATTCATACAGGAAGGGTGGAAGAGGTCTGCCCAGCAGACACACTCTCAGTGGGAGTGAAATACTGGCAACTATCAACACTTTCCTTCTTCAAAGGGCTGCAGAGCTGTGAATTTTTATCTGACTTGGAAGGCTGGCTCTTGTGCTTGAGGAAGATTTTGTTTTTCTCCAGCACAAACATTCAAAATTGTCATTTAGTCTTTTTGGAGATTTTCAGCTGAGAAGCTAAGAAAAATTTGGCTTGAGGAGGTCTTGGTTCTTCATCCCTCCTGGCATTTTGATAGTGGGCTTTGAGGTTTTTTCTTCGTTTGTTTCATTTTTTGAACATTAGCTTTTTGTAATAATTTAGTAAAGACAAAACCAACAAACAACCAGCAGAGAACATCTGCTGTTATACTCTGATAGTAGATCTGTATATACTAGAAATTATATGATATAATACAATGGAATGTATACTATATAACATAGCAGAAGTCCACTATGTATATTTATTATAGTTTATATGTATACATTATGTATTCTAGTCTCTATATATTTAATATAGGTTATACAGTACTACTACTACTACTACTACTACTACTACTACTACTACTACTAATAATAATAATAATAATAATAATAATAATAATTCTCTCATTATGAAGAGATAGTGATATCTAAAATAAAAGCAATAGTATGAATTTCATTTCCAGGTGTGGAGGCACAATGTGAATAAACACTGTTTTGTAAATGTGAAATTGTATTCATAAGGAAGCATCTCCAGCAACATTTTCAAAAATGACCAGTGATTTTGCTGCCTCATTTTTAAGAAGCCTAAAAAATGCTGGATTCTTGCCAGTTGTTTTAAGTTCCTCTTGGACTGGCCCTCTCAAAAGACACCCTAAATCTGTAGACACCTTCTAAACTTCAGGTCAAGGCTTAGACCAAAGCTTTTCCTTGTGGGAGAACCTTCCTGTGTCCCTGGAGCAAAGGGATTATCACAGTGTTATCTATTCTCTCATATCTCATCATGATGAAGTGCATATGGCATTGATGTGTGGTAATTTGTGTCCCTGAGAGGCAGGGAAGCACTGCAGGGAGATTTCCTTGGAACTGCTGGCATAGGAGAATTGCTGCTTGCATTCAAAAAAAGTGTGTTGGGAATGGCTTAATATTTGACAGATAAGTTTGAGATGCAGTGAGTCACTCCTCTGCTAGCAATGTGAAGGACAGTGGGGAGGACATGCCAGAATGGGAGATGGTTTGGCAGCTGTACTTGACAGAGAGAGCTTTGCATGGGATCACATGTGTTTGTGCTGCTCCTGGAAGGACTACACAGCTGGACTACATGAAGAGTCCAAGAGCCAAAAACCTGCAATTAAACCCAAGTGAAAATGAATGGCCAGTCTCTCTGCTAAGAGTATGCTGCCACAGTTGGGAGAACACAGGGCTCTCATACAAGTAGCAAGCTGTCACTGTGATGTGTCCGTTCATGAGTCGTACCCACAGGAGGCTCCCACTCTATTTTAATGGTGCACTTTTTCTCCTGGTGACAGTTTCCAGGATGTGCAACTCCTGTGCACAAGGTTAAGGTATTAAGGCAATGGCAAACGACTTGAGTAAGAAAAGAAACCTGAATAGTCCATAAGAATCTGTTTCTCTTCCACAATGTAGCGCTATGTGTAGCACCACACGTTTGAGATTCTTGGCTTGCATTTTGCCTCCACCGAGCTGCTGCTGCTTATTTTTTTCTTTCCCACTGACACAACCAACTTGGTAGGGAGAGCAATGTTTATAAATTCCCATTAGGCTGAACAAAGACACCATGCCACTTGTCAGGGAACTCTCTTTGGCTTTACTGTATAATTGTCATATCTCTGGCAACTAGCCCACTCTCTAGTCTCAAAAGTGTTTTCTATCAAGCCCTTAACTTTTACAACACACTTTAACAAGCTCCCGACTTCTGCAACAGACTTGAGTGCAAAGTACAGGCTAGAATATGATAGCTGCAATTTAACAAGACAAAGAAAGAGAAGAGAGAAATAAAGGTGGAAAAGAGAAAGAGAAGCAAGATCATGAGTCCTTAGATCCTGAGGTGACCCTGATATGTGGATAGTCTAGATCTGGAGTAGTGAGACTAAGAAAAAGAGGAAAAAGAGAAAGAGTGAATGGGACCAATGCACTTCCTTAAATAGTTTTTCTGGTGCAAGCCTCTTATGTAAAACTGATTTTTCATCCCATTTCATCACACAGACTCAGCCACACTATTTGCATCTGTGCAGTCAGCCTTTCTGAGCCCTCCAGGAACGGAGTCAGGGGAGGGTAGGAGTTAGTCTCAAACTGGAAGAAGAATTTGGCTCAGCAAAGTGCTGCCCCACCTCTGCAGGACCCTCTCTTCTGATCACAACTTTCCTGTCACAACAGTCAGAATATTTGAGACAAAATACACCTACATGCATATGTCTGGTCCTCCACACCCATGCATGCACTGTTGTGTTTGTCCAAACTGCAGGCTTCACATGGATGCCATAAGTTAATTTGCAGAATGAAACTTTTCCCGAAGCAGGCTTGTGGATCACCAACAAAATGTTAAAATCAGGGAGGTTCTTCTGCCTTGGAAGTGATCACAGTGAATTTTGGTTTGGAAATGACATATTTTCAAGTTGTGTCTTGTGGCCACATTTCCTAATCTTGAGTACAGACTCAAGCATCAAGGGCCAAATCTCACATTAGGCTCCAGAGAACTGCCTTAGAAATTATCCTCAAGAGGTGAGTGTGACATTTAACAATGTAATCATACCATAGGATTATCTTGTCATATTGTCTGCCCCCTCTGACTTTTTCTTTCAAACAGCCACAGAGATGTTTCATTAACTGATTTATAAACACAGTCAAAGTTATTATAACAGAAAGTTACATTTGGAACACTTCACTAAAGGTTCTGCTGTGCTCCATGATCACAGTAGATAAATGCTATGTCTTTATTTGCTCATTGTTACCAATGGTCCTTGATATTTGATAATAGGGTGTGTAATAACCTGTAACTTATCTCTAACTGATCAAGGAGGATATACGGAACATCCTATTCCTCTTTTGGGCCTTCAGTTTAAATAGTGTAGAAAAAGAATTTTGAATAGAATTAAAATTTTATTACATATATAAACAGGATGCAGCCATGGAACATTGCATATTGCAAGAATTACATATTATTTTGAGCAAGAAAAAAGAAACACCAAACAATCATGTGGAAGAAAACATGAGTTAGCCTAGCTAGCCACTGGATGGCACAATTGCTTTATTTAACTGTTGCAAAACTGGGTTGTTTTTCCTTCAGATTTAATTGAATAAACAAATCAAGCCAGCTGCAAGGGAGTTATTTACAGTGTAATAAACCAAACCGGAAAACCATCATACTCCAAGTAGGAAGTACAGATTACTACTGTGCAATTTAAGATGTTCTGTTAACACCACTACTTTAAAAGATCAACCAACCAAAACAACCATATGAACAATTTTCCCAGTACTGAGCTTTGTTTTGTGTGTTGTTTATGCAGCTTCAGTGTCATAAAATTTGTGAATAAAAAGAAAAAAAAAATAAGTAAAATTACTGAAAATGTAAAGTATAAGGTTCTATCAGATGAAATTAGGCTTCTAGATCAAAAACTTATTGTTCTAAAAATAAACTATAATTAATAGGCCTAAACACTGATATTTTGGAAGTGCCCCTAATTTCCCCATTGATCTTTTTGGAACCTCAAAAAGAGGTTATCCTGTTTCAAGGCCTGTTTCATGGTGCTGGGTCTACTGAAATTGCTTGATGCTTTTTCTTGCTGATACTCTTTGGATCCACACCTTTTTCCCTCCCTGGAGGAAAAGTGAGATGTTAATAATTCATACCATGGAAGGCTATGACATAAGAATTTTGCCTCCTGTGGGATATGTTCCTATTTACCCAAACAGAGTTTCAAGAAAAAACCAATCATGTAAGACTGATATTCAACCTTGGAAGCACAGTAATAATACACAGCAACAGCAGAAGCATCCTTTTGATAGACTTTTCTGGCAGCCTATTTCTCATATGGGACCCCTCCTTCCCAACTCCATCTTCAGCACAGATTTTTTGGCTGGTTTCTCATGAGGAAATATAAACACAGCAAGAGCAAACTGCAAAGTGGGTGGGCACCATTGTTTGCCCAAATCAACCACAGGAAAAAAGCTTAAGAACTGCTGATTTAACTCTTGTGGTTTCCTAAAAAACAACAATAAAAAAATAAAAGCAGGAGAAAGAGAGATTTGCACGATCACTTAATTTTCAATTGGCCACTTGCCATTCATAACTTCTGAAAGATGAAAGCAGCCTACAGTTCTTAAATGTAGAAATTTCTTTCAGTTTGGTGTTTGGATAAAATGGTACCTGGGGACACAAGATACAGGAGCAATTGTACTCCTCTACCCTTTCCAAAGTTGGCTGTTCCTGGCCTGTTGGCACACCAACCTGCCAATGGGCATATGAACACTTTGTCTGCCAACCAAATAAACAGGGACATGAAGGAGTGTGCTGGGGTCATCAGGAAAAGAAGTGACGACTTCTGGTACATGAAGAGTGACCAGATTTCATCATAACCACCACTCATGCTTTTTAAACTTGTTTTAAAGTCTGAAAGGCACAATCAGATACCTAGTTTCAGACACACATCAAAAAAATAAAAAAATAAATAAGTAATGTTACCCTTGAAGGCTGTCAAAGCACAAAGCCACAATGGAAAGGCTGAGAGTAGCTCCAATGGTTTGCATGTGGAAACCATGGCACGTGGCCAGTCCCAAATCCCAGGGACGCCTCTCTCACAGCAAAGCAAATTCTTTAATAGGCATAATTCAAAACCAGAAGAATAAACAGCATTTGTATGAATAGCTGACCAGTTCATCTGTGGAGGAGGGATCCCCTTGAAGAGGGAAAGGAGTAGTACTCCTGAGACCTAAACCCACTGGATGAAACTGAAAAAAGCATGTACTTAATATTACCAAACACTCCTACACAAACCCAAAACATGATCATAGAGCAAGAACTCATTTTTCTGTAAGGAGAAGTCCTGGCACACCATTCTGTAACACACAAGTCAGTGCTCTTACAGAAGGCATATGAGTTAAGGATCCTAATTCTTTTTCCTCAGACTTTAAGATGAGGAAAAGGGGCAAAAAAGAGTGTGTTTCATTAACAGAGACTGCAGCTGCTGACTTGTGTGGGCACTGCTGCACTGGGCTGAGGGCACGTGAGAATAAGGCGCTGTTTGCAGGGCCCAAATCATGAGCTGGAGTGGGATTTCCCCCTGGGGCTCCTCCTGAGCTGGCCCCTGCTGGCTCCAGCCCCACAGCTCTGTTGTACTGCTCTCATCCTTCTCCTAGTTTATAAATTGGCTGCTAGAAAAAGTGTTGAGGAAAGCATGACAGATCAGTGAGGTCCAGTCGTGGGGCTTTGGGCTGGGTGGCTTCTTTCAGGTTGCCATGTTCTGTTTGGGTGACCTGCAGAGCACGGCTTCAGAGCAAAACATGACATTTAGAGACACAAACATGCCAGTACTCATGAACCTCCTATGGATCCCACAAAGCTATCATGTGTTCAGGCCTTCACACGGTAGATTTACACACCATGAAAAATATTAACTATCCCAAATATATTGCCCAAAACTTCCGTTTTATAACATATTTAATTCCCAGTCCATAGGCACCAGTTGGAGACCTGTGGGCACTTCCTTTAGTGGATTCATGGCTGTGAAAATTACATTCAACTGTTACTTTTTCAACACATACATTACTTTTTCAAGACGTAACTCTGACAGTTAAAGAACAACAAACTATTAAAATATTTAAAAGGCAGATTCATCTCAGCATCAGTCTAATGTTACTCTAAATGCCATTTATAAAACTGGAGTTCTGCCATAATGAATCAGATATCAAAGCTATGTGCTGTAAAATGAAGGCTGTAACCAAATATAAATTTTATTTCACACAAAGGGATCTCTTGCTGTTGGTGGGTTGCAACATCAATAAAGTTCTTTGTGCTCTGTTCTCTTGATGATTGCTTTAATTTCTTCTCTAAAAATTGAGCACTGAATGTACAGAATGGAAGACTTTTATCCACAAAACTTTCATTTCAGTGATACAAAAAAAATGCTGATTTTTGCCTAAGGATTCAATAGGTCCAAATAACTCCATGTATTAAATCTGTTCAAAGTGGGGTTAAGGCAATATCACCCCACCTCCGTGTGGGATCTTATCTTCTGGGATCTTAAACTTCCCTATATTCATTAAAAGAAGGACAGAAGTATCATGGACTGCAACCATGTGGCTTGTCATCACCATGACCTGCTGACAAAGATGTGTGCCTCTGGTCACCTGTGAGTCCTGCCCTTGCACACCCTGCCCAAGGAATCACATATTGACCCATTACCAGGAGTACCTGCAAAGAGACCAAACGAGCAGCAGTATTAGGTTGAGCCTGGTGACTTGTTTTGGGTCAGCCCTTGGAGACAGTCGTGTCTGGACAAGCTGACACCAGCTTTGCTGTCAGTGTTACACTGAAGACAGAAATTGTTGGACAGTAAGGTACTAAGAGTAAATTTTAACTTTGAGTTTGTAAACACACTTCAGGGTCTTCTGTGCTGGAAATATTGCAGCTGTGAACAAGATGCTGTTCTACTGTAGCCCAACTTCTGTGCTGCCAAGAAGATGTGCTTGCCTTTTGGGCATGAGGGGAGTGCTGAGAGGCCAGACAGTGGGATAGAGCATCTCTCTCCCTACTCCCCCTTCTTGCCAGTGTGCCTTGTGAGGGACCACCTGAGTAAAGCACAGGAGTGTGTCTGTGTGTAATCTCATACCCTGCTCTCTGGGGTTTCTGCCCCTGCCACCAAAGGTAAATCAGAGCTGATTTCACAGCCACTGCTGTAGCTGATAGATAATGCCAGGACTAGTTCAGAACAGCTATAAGGTTCAATTTTCAAGTTTTTATAGTAATATGTGGATAATTCTGCATAATCACTTAAACATTTCTAGAAGAAGGGCATAGATGGCAGCTGTGTCTATTATATAATATTTCATCTTGCTAGCTCTGTGGATGTAGTCTGTTCCTGACCTTGGATGTTGCCATTGGAACAGATGTTGTGGACATGTGAGGCTTTCCTTGAATTATTGTGGATATGGATGATGTTACCCTGGTGTAATGGACAAACTTCAGCTTAATGTGGGAAAGGGAAGATTGCGAGAAGGAACATTTTCCATAGGAAATATGAGAATGGACTATATAAGGAACACTTGGCACTTCTCTGATATGTCATATATATTCCACAAGCTTTTCAAACCCAACTCATGAGTGGGAAGAGAGCATGAATTACAGAACAATTGCATAATATTTGGTCTAATATTGCTGCATGACACTTTTGGCCTGAAGCAGTCTTGTGAATTTGTATTTCAGATTACCCATGGTCTTTCTCAAGAAATCTAATTAAACTTCAAAGATGTTCCTGCTAAATTGAGCCCTATAACTTCAGCAACAGGAATGACATCGGAACCTTTGGAAAGGAAAAAGATGAATATTGCAAGAAAAAAAAAATGTAGGAAAAAATGCTTTCAGAAGGCTATTGACCATGGGCCAAGCCATGCCCTCAGCTACGTGCATGCTATTCCCACTGAAGCTAAAGGGATTTGTATATGCCTTGGAGCAGAGCATGGTTCTTTGCTTCAGATGGCAAAAAGTCTTCCATGGCCAGATAAGGAATACACATTCAAAGTCAATGTATGCTATAAATGTCACTGAATTGAGTTTCTTTATATAGCTATTTCTTCAATGTAGAGCATCTGTCTGCTTTGTAAAGGAGTGTGATGATTGCAGCTTCTCCTTCCTAGCAGATCCTTAGCAAAATGTTGTGAGCTGTACCACTGACCACCTGCATACACCAAGCCTCCTGAAATGAATGTAGCTAACACAGAGGGGAACAATGATGTGTGCTTAGGGATTAGCCAGGCTCCACATATCTCACAACTCACAGACTTATTCAGTTCAGAATGGACCTTGAGAGGTCTCTAGCCCAACCTCCCATTGAAAGAAGAGCAATGCTGCATTGGAAAATTTGGTCAAGACATTGTCCAACTGGATTTAAAAAATGCTGAAGAACAGACTCCACAGCTTCTTTGAGCAATCTGTTAGAATGCTTAATTACCCTCAGAAGGAACATTTTTCTGGATATCCAGTCTCAAACTCCCATTTCAACCTATGTTCATTATCTTACCATGAATCTTGGTGAAGAGGCTGATTCCATTGTCTTGATCACCTACCAGCTACCCATAGGCACTGGCAGGCTGCTCTTTGGTGCCCTGGAGCCACCTCTTATTGAGGCTGAAGAAGCCCATATGACCTCACTGAGCAAGTGCTGCAACCCTGACCATCTCCATACCCCCTTGCTAATGTTGCTCAAGGTCCTCAACGCCTTGCTTGTACTGAAACCCAAAAGTGCATTCGGTATTTAGGTGCTGTACTAACTAATGAGTAACGAGTACTAATGAGTGCCAAGTAAATGGGGACAATTTCTTCCATCATTTCACTTGCTATGCTTTCAAAAATACAACCCAAGATGGTGCTGTTGGCATGCTTTGGTGCCAGGACTCTTTGCTGTCACACATTCATCTTGCAACCACCAAGATTCACAGATCCTTCCCAGCAGAGCTGCCCCACAACAGGAAAATCCTGGTCTAGATTGGTGCAAGGGGTTAGTCTGTCCCAGGTGCAGGACATTTGCTCTTGCTGAGTGTCACAAGACTCCTGTCAGTCCCATGTTTCAGCCTGCCAAGAAGTCTACCTTTATCTAAATAGACACCCCATGTGGAGAAACAGTAGATATTCATACTGTGGAAAATACCTTAAAAGATTTCAGTCATGATGACTCTTATTTTCAGATTTATCCCAGTAGTCTTTTCTTGTTTTTAATTTTCCACTTCTTGTGATTCAACAAATGTAGGAGTGCATTTGGGACTGTGCTGTGCCAAAATTTGGAGGAATCTCTGCCAGAATTTTGAAGTTCAAAACCTTAGTCTTTGAACAAAACCTAGGAGTGAAACAGTGATTTACCACCCCCCACCAAGTGACTATTATTGAGATGATAGTCACCATAGTGGAGGACTATAATCCTTAACTTTTTTCACATGCACTCTTGTTTCTGTCTCATTTTAAATGCCATCTAAGAAACAATCCTTTCCATTGCCCTAGCTGTATCTAATAAAAAAAATTCTGTTTATAATTCATAGTTGTATCTAATTTAAAATTCAGTTTATAATTCAGGGAGACTTGCTTTCCAAATGATCTAGTTATCAGGTATCAGTTATCAGGTATCAAATATCAGTTATCATTTATAGCCGGACTGTTTAGGGCCCATACATAACATTTTCATCTTCTATGTGTCTTGCGCAGGCACCAAGAATCACATCATGTGCTTGAGAGCATTTTCCACACTCTTCTCGAACTCAGACAGGTTGGTGCTGTGACCGCTTCCCTGTAGGAGCTGTTCCAGTGCCCAACCACCCTCTGAGTGAAGAACCATTTCCTGATATCCAACCTAAACCTGCCCTGACCCAGCTTCAGGCCATTTCTTCCAGTCCTGTCACTGATCACCAGAGAGAAGAGAGCAGTGTCTGCTCCTCCTCTTCCCCTCATGATGCTGTAACTGCAATGAGGTCTCCCCTCGATCTCCTCCAGGCTGAAAACATCAAATGACCTCAACAGCTCCTCATATGGCTTCTCCTCCAGAACCCTCACCGTCCTCATGGCCTTCCTTTGGACACTCTAACAGCTTCATGACCATGTGACACTGTGGCACCCAAAACTGCCCACAGGGCTTGAGGCGAGGCCTCCCCAGTGCAGGGCAGAGCGGGACAATCCCTTCCTGGTGATGCTGGGCCTGATGCACCCCGGGACATGCGTGCTGCTCCTGGCTGCCAGGGCACTGTGGGAGGTTAATGAAAAAGGAGCAGCTGGCAACAAACTTCCTCAGGAACTGATGTTGTAGCTGTCCAAAAAGGCAAAAAGAAGGGACATTAGAAACACCTTTCCTGCAGGGAGAGGGGGAGACTGATATAAGTATTGCCTCCGTGGAAAAGCTAGCATATGTGTGTATGGATATCATACAGCTGGTCTAGAGGGAAGTGGGATCATGGGGACATTCGTTGAGGGCACACTACAGTTGCTGAATATTTTGTCTTAAAAAAAGCTGTTTACTTCTGCTAAGACCTAGGCTGGCAGAAGAGATAACCAGGAATATCATACTGGCAAGTGAAAGGAAACATGACCCCAGTAATAGGTTTCTCTTAACTGGATTGTATGCACCCTGTCTTAATGCAAATGCCCTCCTAGAATTAAGATGGCCAGCAGGAAGGGAAGGGGAGCAAAATGCTCTGACACAGCTCAAAGTTCAGACATACAGGCAAACACACAGTTTGCCTACTAAGTGCAAAGCTGGTTAGCCTTAGATGCAGTGGGTTGCAGTGGGTGGTATTCAGGTAACCATCAATCACATATAGGAGAGAGGATAGGAAATTCTGGATGGAAAAGTTTTTCATGCTGATAAAAAAGGCTGGAGACCAGGACTTTGGTGTGAACTTTCTGTGAAGCCTTTACTATAGCCTGTGCAGAACTGGAGACAGAAGTAGAGGCAGAGCTGTAGCACTGAAGGGGGGTACCTGGCAGAGATTTCTCCTTCACCAGGAATGATGATATGCACAGAAAAAAAAGAAGCTATGAAGGACAGAGAAAAAGAGAAAGAGAGGGAGGGAAAGAAAGAGACAGGGATTACTCTTGAGCCAAAATGGAACTGAATTTCTAGCACTTGTATGCAAGAGAGCTGTGAGGAATCATCTTTCCTTCATTCAATGCTTTCAGAGCTAAACAGGAAGGTATGATATAATTCAGTGTATGACCTCTGTAAAGGAGAAAGACATGAAAATTCTGTATCAAATGAAGTGATAAAAATGTTAGGAAGCATTATAAAATGAAAAGGAAGAAACATTAGTATGTCCCCAGTAAACAGGTGGGTTGTGCACATTCTGAATTTTGAAAACATCTCTACTCTTTCGTCCTTAATGAAGAAAAGGAGAATGTCAGCAATAGGAAAGGATCTGAAAAGTACTGCAAAGATGATCAAGTATAAGGACAGGCTTTGGTATAAATGACTCTATGCTTGGACTTCACAGTCTGGGAAAGGTGACCTGGGGACACATGACAACTTTTCCAGAAAAGAGTGCCTGGGGTTCAGTGTCCACTCTGTTTGCTTGGTTGCCCAAAGCTCCTGCATTCAAAACCAGAGGAAGCTCCTCTTCATGCAGCAGTTCCAAACTTGGTGGCTGACTTTTTTCTTTATAAAGTTAAGCTCAGTGGCACATACCTGAAAGTGAGGGTTACTGATTTACCAAAGTAATTAGAGGTAGGAAATTCCCCATGCTGAAAAACATCTTGAGGCAAGAGGACCTCATGGAAGTAATATACAATTGGAGTGTGCTTATGCTTCCCATGGCAGCTTGTCCTCAGGGCTGGAGACAGATGCACCATGCTAGATGGACTCCAGGTTTGAAGAAAACCTGTCTATTCTCATGGGATACTGATACAAAAAGTAAGGACTCTTGTTGGAGCACGGTTCTGGTGCTGTGAGAGCACTTGTCACTTCTGTATCGCTAAGGTAAGGAGGGCACAGCATTGTTCTTCTTCCTTGTGAATACTGTTAATTAAATCCTATTGTAATGACTTCTAGGGAGGCACCAGAGGGAAATAAAGTATCTAAAAATATAATTCCAAGGGGGATCTTAAAAATGCTTGAATAAAAAAAATAGTTCTTCAAGAAAGTCCCTCACATCAGAACCCTTAGAATTAGTGAAATTTCAGGTATGTTATACTCCTGACTTCAGGGCAGCTGTATATAAATTGACTATACATTTCATATAAAATAAAACCTCAATAGTCCAGGTGTTGTAATCATATAAAAGTTACAATACTGTTCTCTTTGCCAAAGCTTGCTCAATATAGCAATTCCCTTATTATATGAGTTCAAAGGACAATTGCAGACTTTGCTGGCAAGCACTTGCACTGACCTAAGGAAGAAGCAGGAATCAAGCACTGACCAAGTAAGGGAGTAAAATTTGGCAAGGTAAAAACACCTGAGTTCCATAGGAATCAGGGCACTAAATGCATCAAATCACTTAAATAATAGCAATTAGACTAGGTAATACATTTTTCTTTGAGACATTTCAAGTGATACTGACAGACATTTGCTAAATTTTCCTTCCACACATAAAAAAACAGGAAAAGAAGGAGAAAAAAGTAACTGAGTACAATAACACTTGACAAAAAGCCAGCTAATTAGACAAGTAAAGTTCTTGGTTAGTACAGGAAATTGCAGTAAATTATGCATTGCATTATTTGCAGATAGTTTAAATCAAAACTAATTTTTTTTTTTTGGTGGACAAACAGAAAATTTGCAAGAATACTCCACAATATTTGCTAGCAGAAATTCTTTGTGATCCAAGAGAGAATGCCAGCTAAGACAATAAATAAAGCTTCTTATGTTTTGGATTACCAAACAAGTTCTGTAAAAGGTTGGTTTTTTTTAAAATAAAAAATATAACATATTACATTAACATTCCTAGATTGTTATATATCTGTTATTAAAGGGGATCTTATGGATTTGATATTTAAAGATGCTCAGTGTGTTCACTTCTAACACAGACTTCAACTGAACCACAAGGGCACAGCAATTTCACAGAAATGAACCTTGGACACAATTGTTGAAACCAGAGTTTGTTTGGTTTTGGGTCTGGAAATTAATCTACTTGGTTTTCATTTTAGACAGCATGAAACATTTTCAGGCTGTCACACAATAATAAATCTTCCTTCCAGGAATGACACTTTTTGGATTTGCAAAATGATCTGACACATTATCTTTTCTTTCTTTGAGCCAAATGATTCTTTCTTTTTAAAAAAGTCAAAGGCATGAGGAAAAACTTCTGCTCTCAAAGGCATGCGATAAAAACTGGCTAAGGAAACATTCATTTATTATTTTTGACATTGTGATTAGGACCTATCTGTGAACCAAAAATCCCTGGGTAAGGTGCTGTGTCTGTCTTCTACGTTTTAGGTTTAATGTGCTAGGCAGCAGCCAGAAAGGATAAAAGCACAAACAATAAAAAAAGACACCGGGGGACACTTCAAGTCACAGTTTCAGCATGATAGCAGCCTAGCCATTAAGAGAAACAGGAATTTTAAAGGGAAGATCCTGCCATGCATAAGAAATTAGGGGAGGAGTCCCATTTTAAGCATATACAAAAAAAGGTGTGTGAGACTATGTCTGCATATAGACTTGCTTAGCAAGCAGAGATGGACTTCTTGATGCTGAGGAAAAGTTAATCTGGATGGAATACACACACACACACACACACATAAACACACACACTTGAACTTGTACAGAAATAATTATTTACAAATGAAAAAAATTGTCATCAGGATGGGGATATTAGAGAAGTATGTCCCTGGGGTTTGTATGTTGCATGCACCTTGCAGAAGTTGTGATTTAAAGCTTACAGCAGGAGAATACCTATCTGAAGGCTGGCCAGTAAGCCAAGAAATAGCCCTAGCTTCTTAACTCTGGAAAGGAGCAGAGGAATGGGACTGCACCTGACCAGATTCAGAGATGCTCTGTTTAGTTTTGCACTACAGACTTAAATTTGCTCTTTTTTGCCCAAAAGTAAAAAAGCTTACCTCATCAGCTGTTGCACGATGAAGCCCTCTGATCCTGTGTCTGTAATTTTCAAAGAAGACACAGGTAGAGCTCAATTTAGATACAGAGAGGTGCACAAGAAGAGGAGAAAAGAAGCTGAGAAAGACAGGAAGTATTTATTTTAGCTGTTGGATTTTTTTGGGTTTTTTTTCCACAGGAGCCTGGGTGCGGCTGCAAAACGATTCAAGGAAAGAAGCCAACCATAAACACTCCTGAAGACAAGGACAATGATGTTCTTGTCCTGAAGACAGGAACACCACAATTAAGTCCTTTAAGTCTCTGAAATTCCTGCTTTGTCTACAGCAGAGTAAAGCAAAAGTGTTTAAAATTCTAAAAATTTTGTGAAAAACCCCTCCATTGTCACACCCCCGGTCTCCTTAGCTGGCCACACATCTTACAGCCTCAGTGATGCTTTCAGAATCAATGGTAAGAATGGTAAGGCTATGGGCAAAGCCCAAAAAGTCAGAAGAGGGTTTGTGAGAAAGGCTTCTCCTGTGAGCAGTTTTAAGAGCAGAGGAACACTACTCAGAAACAGGTCCTGGACTCTCCAGATTGCTCAGACATAAACAAGAGGCTTAGGATGAGGCATAGAGCCCCAAAAGGGGGACTTGGCAAGCTGCAGAGCTGAAAGAAATACATCACATGTACTGATTTCAATAAGCATATGTGACATAACTTGGCATTATTATGCTTTTGTGGTTAATAATTTTGTTTTATCTGCTTGCATACACATCATCTTTATTAAACAGTAACTGTCCTTCATGAATCATGCAGTTCAAGGCCAAGAAAATAATCAGAGACCATGCTATGCTCTGTGCTGAGGAGATGGTATGGTTTGCAAAAAATAAGGAAAATTTTCCTTTCTGCCACCCACCACACTTTCCCTGGAATGAGGAACCAGATGATAATGTTGAGGCCTCTTGAGTACTAATAAATCAGCCTGGCAGCCTACATCTACTTTATATGAATTCTGTGCAGTCCAACCCAACTTGGACCCCTCCAAGGCTCCCAAGCAGAAGATGAGCAGCCAGAAGAACTGACAGCACCTGTGTTCTAATCACAGCTTCAGAGCCCCTGAGTTTCTGTAAAACCAGATTCTTATTTACTTTATAAAATACATTAAACTGCTTGGTTTTGAACCCAGGGTAGCAGGAATGCATTTCCAAGGTTCTTGTCTTTGTTGCAGAGCTGAAAGCAAAAGAAACCACCAACTTTTCAGATTAACTCCTTACTAGTCAAAATCAGTCTGTTAACAAAGTTTTTATTCTTAATTCTAATAATCATCTTTTGGTTGTCATCAGGCATATTCAGATTCTCACTCAAACCAGCTCTCCCTAATGCCATTCTCTTCGAATATTGGATCAAATTCTGCAGCCACCACAAAAGGAATCATGCAGGCAGAGAAATTCTGTAATAGCATACACCTACATGACTGGTGTCAAAAGTGGTCGAAATCAGGATCTCTTTCCTGCTCTGGTTTTAGAGGCTGTAATTTAGCTTTCTTTTCTCTTTGGAGAGTCTGGGCAGCAAGCTTTTTCCTTGGCAATGGCATCTGCAACAAAATAGCAGTTGAATTATATTAGAGACACATTTGTTGTACCCTTGCTGACAACTGTATATATATCTGAGTAAAAATTGGCCAAATACAATGCCAGTGTCAAAACCCCTGTCATTACCTGGATATTTAATGGTATGTAGGCATGAATTAGATACTGGATTACAGAACATAGGAAAGAAGTGAGAAACATTGATTTTATATAAAGCACTTACCATCACTTCATGAGATACAGGATATGCAACACTGCTTGGTGCCAGGATCACTGGCTATGGGAGACTTCGGTGTTAACAAAACCTCAGCTTCACGAGCACTGCCAAATGGCAAAACAGAGGCCTAGAGCTCTGGCTCATTTTATATGCTTGATTCTACATCTGAACTTCAGATCTAGGTTTATGTTTACTCTGAGTAATGACAACAGTAATGTTTTCTCAATAAAGAGCTTTCAAGGAAGATGTGCATTTCTGTTTATAGGGCTTGTTGCCTCTCTTGCTCTGGGTGTCAGTGAAGGTTGGTTACGGCATCTGTAAAAGGAAATTTCTCAGTCTCACCACACACACATTAAGATGATGTTCCTTACTTTGATACAAGAAACAACAAAGATTTACAGATTTTCCCTTTGATACTCACTTATTTTTTTCCTTCCAGTTTTGACTTTTTCTTAGTGTTTCTCTTTTACTGTTAAGTCCTGGTCACTAAGTTACATGATGATTGAGCACACATCTGTTGTCACTTGATTCTAGGTCTCTCACTCCTAAAGCAAAAACTGGATCATGTTAGCAGCATGGACAGGTAGTTTTACCAGTGATGTCTGGCAGGTGTCTTCATCCCCCAGATGTCTCTTACTGAGGCATCACAGTAAATTTTAAATGTCCTCATATAGGGCATGTCTAAAGTCCTTTTCAAGAGCAATTTTGTGCCACTGTGCAAAGCAAATGCTGTGACTGATTCTGCACAAGGACAGAATATGTTACCTTCCCCACCAGTGGCATGTTTTCACCAGTACTTGTGAAGTGACCCAAGTGTGCAGTGAGTGGCACAGATGAGGCATCTGCAGAGATTACCCATTCCCAGAAATCCAGCTCCTCTACCACCCAACAGAGCGAGGAAGAAGAGAAGCTATCACAACCACTTATTCTAGAGATTGTATTTACACAGGAAGAATGTTCTTGTCTTCTACCAAGTACTGGCACCTCCTGGTGCATTCAGGTTTCAGATTGGTTGGGAAAGGAAAACCAGCTGCACCTCCAAACTGATAGTGTTTTGTTCCTTCTCATCTTCTCAAAGTTCATCTCGAATATGCATCTGCCCATTTGCTTATATCTGATAGACAAGGTATTCTTTGTGTTTTATCTCTCTGGACACAGTATTGTTCAATTTTTAAATACCCACAATCATATTCTTCCCTTTGTGGATATCAGTGAACCTCTGTGTATGTGCTTTATACTTTTAAAAGGAGATGAACATCTCTTCCTTGTTACAGACATATTTAAAATATGTTACATTTTATATGTTATAAAATATGAAAAATATGAAAAATAGATATGGATTAAATATTGATTTTATTTTTTAAAGAGCAAGTACAATGATGTTGCATCAAAATAATGCTATGTCATAGTTGTTACAGCTCTGATAGAAAAATAAACATCTCAATATGCTACAGTGTAACTCATTAATAAATATCACAATAGAAGTTAGTAGTCAACTGAAATTAATAAAATAGCTATAAAAGTATACTATTTTAAATAATAAAATATTCAGTATATTTCCAGATGAACAAAAGTAGTGATTTAAAAGTAACATTTCAAATGTAAAATGAGCAGTAAGAAGTTATCAAATTTAAAACCTCTTCCCTTACTAACATTCTCTATGCATAAAATCTAGAGACACATTATTTATCTCTCTATATTTATTTTTTACAAAAGGTAGTATATGTAAAACAGAAAGTTTAAAACTGTAGTATTATTAATAGCTGTCACACAATCACTAAGTAAGACACTTTGAAGTAAATTTTGAAGCAGTAGTAGGTAAGAGTGAAGATGCACAGTGCAGCACAGTGAATTCATCCAACACTAATGCCTCTGCAAGACTCATTTTTCAACATCTCCCTTCAAAATATAACTGAAACAGCCCAAATACAATATATGTATCAGGATAAAATGTTAGAATTTGGAGAGAAATCATTATTTTAAAAACACCAAATATTTTAATTTTTTTTTTTTTTTCATAGGTACCTTTTTTAAACATGTTCAAAAAAGGAAATAAAGAGAACATGCAATTCAGAACAGCATTTCTAAAGCTTAAGAATCCAGAAATTTTAGGTTTTTACTTTCCCCTGCCACCCCCTCCCCAGACAGGCCAACCATTCTGGGCTGGCTGGATCTCAGTGAAACCCCGCTGATTTGGCTTGCTAAAAAGATGCATTCCTGCTGGTTAACGTTAACCTTTTTCCCCCCTCTCCATAAACTTCAGCTCTCCGTAAGAGCCAACAGATACCTGTGCATCACAGCAGTCTCAAGATCAGAACTGAAAATCAGTGTTTTTCTTAAGTATTGCTTCATTTCTGCTTTCTCCTCTGCTGCAAAATGTGAACCAGGACATTGTCACCACGCATCACTCGCACTTGGGGCAGAGTAGGAGTCACCCAGCACTGGCTCAGCACAAATGCCCCTGTGAGAAGTGCCCTTTACAGCTACTGCTTACATTCCTTAAGGCTGGCTGGTGGAGATCCAGGGGCTGGTAGGAAGTCAATGGGCAGGGGCCCAAACGCTCCCCTGGAGCTTTAATGCAGGTCTGCAGCGTCCACGATTACAGGCTGTCCCTTGCTGGGTTGTGTGCAGGCATTTTGGATGAGTAAAGATGCGAAAAGCCCGCAGCATTAGGGCTCAGACTGCACACATTGCAGTCCCACTGCAGGGCCAAGTGCCTGCCACGCAAACCTAGGGCACCACCGCCGCCAAGCCAACCTACTTTAAAGAGGTTTCCTGCCCTGACAAAAGGCGAAGTGAGATCTCAGAGCACCATTTCTGCAGGGATGCTGTGGGGAGCCACAGTCCCCAGTTCCTCCTGAAGTCTCCTCACAGGCAGCCGTGCTCTTCCATATCTCTGCCCTGGTCACCGCCATAGACCCTATGTCTATTTTAGGATGGAGGGGTGCTTGAAGCTGTTTCACACGTTTACTCCCATGCTTTGCAAAACATGCGCTAAGCAGGAAATAAATATTATATATGATCAGACTGGGAAAATAATATTTTTCCACTGCAGTCTGAAGAATGCTTTACATAGCAGGTTTTCATGACATTATAGAGAGAGGAAAAAATAAATCCAGTTGTAAATAATAGCTAAAATGTAAACTATGCCCATATGAACATCCTTCCTTTTTAAGGTTCATTTTTAACGTCCTTGCAAATGTAAGGGAATTTCAGCTGGGCACAATGAAAATTCCTTGCATACCATGCGCACGGTTTCTGGATGAAACAACTATTTTCCCACACACTTCTGCAGCAATCTTATTAGTGTAGTCATGATGCTTGGAAATAACTATTTCATAGCATTTCTTCATTTCATAATACTCGAAGAAATCTGAAGTAAAAGACATACTTTTTAATTACATAAATAAGCAATTTCTGAAGTTCCAAGCAAATAATGAGTCAAAGGGGACTAGAATTTGAAAACATATGGATTTTAACAGTAACAAATATGCTGTGAAAAGTCATGCACATGTTCTATTTGTGGGACTAAATCTAAAAACAATTCCCCAAACCAATGATGAGATGTGGCAGTATCTGCTGGTATATTTTTGGATATAAGCATGCAGTAAAATTATTTGACTTCTTTCAAAAATTTTTTTGAAGAAGTGCAGTATAAGAAGTGTTATTTGAGAACTTTGGAACATTCTATTCTGA
>NW_028256083.1:0-43275 GCF_971803275.1 Cyanistes caeruleus | reverse complement strand
CACTTAACAAATCTAAGCCATCGAAGGTGGTTAGAGCGAATAAATCAAAATCAGTAAAAGTTAAAAGGAGAAAAAATTCAAGGCATGGCTCTTAACTGGAAGAAGTCTTATCTTTAAATAGGTGTGAGGTAACAAATGAAGTAACGAAGTGAGTGCAGGAAAGGAGAAAGGCAGAACAAAGGTTAAAACAACTCAGATTTCCTGGTTGTTTACTTGTGGCCCAATCAAAGCCTATTGAAGGAAAGAGAAAGCCTCAGTGGGGTTTGGAATGGGCTGTTAAGACATTCACACATCCTAAATGATCTCTGGATGTAACCAGTGCCTGGAGTGGAGAACGGAGAATTAAAAATAAGCTCCAGTGGGAGCAGAACAGAGAGCTCACCCAGCCATTTTCCATGCAGCTCCCAAAAACAGCAACAGAAAAAAGGCCAGCCCCAAACAAAGCCCAGCCCTCACAAGCCATGTTCAAAACAATGCTTGGCGAGGAAGGAGAGCTCTGCTCCGCATTCCGAGCGCCACAGCTCGAGCCAGGGATCCAAAACCGGTCCCTGGGTGGATGGGTTGGGGAGAGATGGATTTCCTGGGGAGCAGAGACACGTTGGCACAGGAATGCTTCACCTTGGAGGTGTTCAGGCCTGGAGCTGTTTCCTGTTGGGGCAGCATCGATGCTGCAGTGAAGGTGGCCCAGGAGAAAGGGTGTGGGGATGAAAGGGCTCGAGGGATCATGCTGAAAAAAATCGTTTCCTTGGGCTTTGCTAATAAAAAACACAAAGCTGAGGTTCCCACTCGTAACACTCTGCTTGGTGTCTCGGTAAATCACAGCACACGCTTGGCTAAATCATGGAATCATGGAATGGTTGGGTTGGAAAGGACCTTAAAGCTCATCCCATTCCACCCCTGCCATGGCAGGGACACCTTCCACCATCCCAGGCTGCTCCAAACCCCGTCCAGCCTGGCCTTGGGCACTGCCAGGGATCCAGGGGCAGCCACAGCTGCTCTGGGCACCCTGTGCCACCCTGCTCACCCTCCCAGGGAACAATTCCTCCCCAATATCCCATCTAACCCTGCCCTCTGTCAGTTTGAAGCCACTCCCTGTGTCCTGTCCCTCCAGCCCTTGTGTCTCTCTCCATCTTTCCTGTGGGCTCCCTTCAGGCCCTGCAAGGCCACAGTGAGGTCACTCCAAAGCTTCTCCTCTCCAGGCTGAACAATCCCAATTCTCTCAGCCTTCCTCCATCCCTCTGATCACCTTGGGGCCTCCTCTGGAGTTTCCCCCAGAGCTCCATGTCCTGCTGGGAACCCCTCACAGCACCCAGAGCTCCCTTCCCTGCATCAGCCTGCTCAGGATTCCTCTCTTTCACCAAACCCCACAATGCTCCCACATTTCCCAGCACTGAGAAGCCCCCACTCCAATTTACACCACGACTGGAGCTGGCTGTGCAGAGCCCAGCTCATCCCTGTGTCTGAGTTTCCTGTGCTTGGTGTCACTCTTGGAGCAGCAAATCCCATCTGTCCAGCGGTGGTTTCACAGAATGATCCTGCAGTGCCTCACTTACAAGGCTAATTTGTTTCTAAATATGTTCTCTTTTATTTATTTCTTATTTTTTTATTAGAATCAGCTCAAGGGTTTGCCTGGTCTCAGCGCTGTTTAATGGGGATTAGTTTGAAGTGAAAATGTGTTTTCCATTTGTCTGAGAAAGACACAACAGGGAGCAGAGCCCTGGAGATTATTGAGAGCTTTGGGTGGTTCTGGGAGGCCAAAGGCCAAGAGACTGCAGCTTTCAGTGGAGTGCAATAATCCCCTGGAAAAGCACAGCCTGGGGTGTCCCGTGGGGCAATTATGGGATGGAAATTGCAGAGTGTGACTGACCTGGGGGTTATTGGCTGGGTGTCACCCCTGCAGCTCCGCCAGGAGCAGGGAACACTGCGCTGTGCCCTTCTCCTGCTGCCCCTCACTCCCCACAGCAGGACATCACGGAGATGCCCTCACTCCTGGATAACCCACCAGGATTCTCCCACCTCGGGATGTTTCAGCAGTTCATCAGTGACACACAGAATCCCTGTTTCCGAGCTCGGGGAGGTCACACCCTGACACACAGCGTTTGTCTACTCAGTCGTGTCATGCCTGTGCTGCCTGGGAGATTGGAATCTTTGTATTAATTAAATGATTTGCCAGCAGAGGAACTCACTGCTTTGTTTCATCTCTATTTATTCACTTCTCCGTGGTTGCCAAACCTTTTCCTTGCCTTCAGGGCACTGCTCTCTGCTGTGGCTGAGGCACACGAAGGATGCTGAGCAGCCCAAGGGTTCTGCCTGAAAACATTTCTAAAATCAATTTTCCTGGAGAAATTTCCCACCTCTGCATCCTGAATGAAAGAACTGGGATCTGCTGGAGCTGCAGCATCCCTGTGATCCTCAGCCATCCCTTGGATCTCTGCAGCTGGAGACCCAGCCTGCTTTATCCACAGGCTGAGGGATACAACAATATCATTCCTATTCTTTCTTTCCTTGATCCCAGCTCTTTGCTGGCTGCATTTCTTGGGACAGGTCGGAATGCTGTTGGTGACCTTGTGAAAACACCGTCTTCATTATGAAAAGCAGGACAGAAAATCCCCCTGGGCACAGTGAAATGCCTCACCTGCAATTCCTCAAATACTTTCCACTGCTGTTAATCCCTTTGGGTGTGCGAGGTGCTGCACATGGCTGTTCACTAAATAGATATCAGCTGGAGGGAGCTGGACACAACATTTTGGCACCAAACTGCCTGGATGTCGAACACCTAGAAGTTTTATTTGTGGGTTTATCAACACCCTGGGTGATTTCCTGGGATGGCTCCTCTGGAGGGAGCAAACCCAGCTTGGAACGGGAAAAGGAACTTCCCCAAATTTCACCGGTGGTGGAGGTCAGGCTTTGGCTCAGCTCATTGTGGAGACAGATGTTGAATTCCCATAAAGAACTGTATTTTGGGAAAGCTGAAGAGGTTTTGGGATCTGTGGTTTTGGCCTAGCTCAGCCCTTAATCAGAAACGACATCGCTGGGCAAGAGCCCTCAGAGCTCTGGGAAATGTGCGTGAAACGGGATGGACAGGAGCTGCTCCAGCCTGCATGGAAAGCTCAGGTCACCTTTATTCCAGGTGAGCAATCTCCTCCAGTTCACAAGAAAACTATTTTCCTCACGTCACTTTTTACAGCCCTGTTTTGTCCTGATAAGGGAAACTGTTGGGTTGGGATTGTCGAGACAAGCGCTGAGTTCCCAGGAAAAATTAAAATCAGGACTTTTCTGGTTTGTCAGTCATGACCTCCACTAAAACAGCATTTGCTATAAATTAAATGCTATAAATATGCTCTTCAGACAATATTTTGTGTAGCTTTTGCTAATTACTTTTATTAGAAATGCAATGACTAAAGTGATGTTAAATTTAAAAAAAACAGATTCTTCAGGAAATTCTTGCACATTCATTCAGGTCTAAAAAGTCCCAAGATCGAATTTTTGTGGAACATGTGGGTATCAAGCCTAGCCTGGGGTTAAACTCTGTCAGATATCCCTGAAAAATGTGGATTTATGTGGTCTCACCTGCTGGAGTTTTCTCCTGGGAAAGGTGTCTGAGCTCCTTGCACAGAGCCAGGAATTCCCTATGGAGAAAGGCACCGAAAGGGATCTGTTGGAAGAAAAAAGCTCGTGAAGAGGTGGCAGCCTGGCCCCAGGAAAGTTGCTTGTCTGTGCTATTTACTTGTTTAATAAACATAAACCCTTTAGATAACAGCCAATCTGCAAGATCTCATTACAGGCCCAACTAAAAAAAATCTGATTACGGTGATGTGTTACGCAAACAGCATTTATGAATACTTATAAAAAGGAATTTGGCTACTCAATGTTACCTCTTCATGGCAGGTAAATATAATTTGCATTTTTACATGTGGGTGAGCAGCAGGGTTGGCCACAGTCGTGTGAAACCTGCAGCTGACCCCAGGCTCCTTTTTCAGCTCCGTGCAGGAAAGGAATTTACTAATTTATAACATTTTCCGCCCACTAGATATGCCAAAGAATTAGAGAAATTAAAATCAGCCAGGCGAAAGGGAAAGGAAACATCTCAGCATCCATTTGTAAAGGGGTGAGGGTGTTTAGTATTTAGCAGGGAAAACTTTTTAAACTATTTCTTAGCTGGGAGAGTCTGCAGAGGGAAATGAGAGGGGTCACATCTCTCAGGATATTTGAAAGTTTAACCAAAGCACCAGAAATTGCAGCAAGGGGGGCTCTCCTGGGCTGCCAAGGGGCTCTTGGTGGGGCTCAGAGCTATTTTTGAACCCTACAACTGATGGATAACAACTCTCTTATTTTGCAGCTGTCAATGAACAGGAAGAAAAGAGTTTCCTGAGGAGTGAAATCTTCCTTCCAAGGTGAGGAATCCGCTGGAGACAAATGCCAATGTCACATTCCAGAGCTTCTCTCCTTATTGTGCTTGGCCTGGAGCTTCCTCCATCCAGCGCTGCCACTGGGCCAGCCCAGGACAGAACCAGCCTGTTCTGTCTAATAAAACTTTATTGTGCTGCTTTTCAAAATAGCAATTCCTCTCCTGGCCCTTTGAAAGGCAGGAAGGCACAGAGGCAGGGAAACACAAGCCTATGACTCCTTAGGGCTACTAAGCCCTAAATTAAAATATAAAGCCATAAATGCATCTGACAATGCAGCACACTTTGGCATTCCAGTTTCATTCCATTAATTGTTCTGGGGGTTTTTTTTGTTGTTGTTTTTTATTATTTTTTTGGGTTTTTTTAATTTTTTTTTTAATTTAATGAAGAACTCTCACCTCAGTCTGCTTCCATGAGAAAGCACAAAGATTAAATTGGAAATAACAAATCATTAAGTCTTAGTAACCTGCAGAATCATGCCAACGATTTTTGTTTTTCCCAATGACTTTCTAAACTTCTTTTTCCTGTCAGTTGTGCTGTCTTAAATCCCAGAATGACAGAAAGGATATTTTCAAGATCCCAGGGAGCACTGGGAGCTGCAGGACCTTCCTGCTGTGCACCAGAAGAATCTGATGGTCCTGGAGGTGATGGATACAAAGTCAGGGAATGCGTTTTCCAAGCTTATTCCTTCACTTCAAAACAACAGAAAAGCTGCCACATCTTTCTTCTGATCTCCCCTTCCCTCACAGCCTTAAAAACCCCAGGAACTGGTGGGAGTGGGAGAGAATGATCCTTAAGTGATGGCAAACAAACCCTTTAACATGAAGAGAAGGGAGTTGAGGATGAAATTTTATTTCCTGGTGATCTGTGGGATAAGTGGAACTGTAACAGCAAAAGTGTGGATGAAGAGTAGAAAAAGGAATAAAGATACAGCACTTCCACAGAAATATTGCATTGTTTTGGATGTGTGTTTTACCCCTCTGCAGGCAGAGGGGCTGTGGTGTTGCTCTGAGATGATCTTGGTGTCATTTTTATGATTTTTATGTTTTCTCCTGCTTTGGAGTGCTCCAGACTTGTCCTGGTTATGAGCAGGAGGCTGCTCTGTGGTAATCCAGCCCTTTCAGGATCATAAATGTTTTAATTATGACTTGTTTTACTGCCCAAAGCAGAGCTGCAGCCTTGCATTCCACGTGGGACTGGAAAAAGGCTGGACACATTCCTCCAGAACCCCAAATATTAATCAGACAATAATTTGCTTGGAGCTTTGCAAATTTTAGGTGGGCACAAACCGAGATGGAGAATGGTGAAAGAAAATTCCCTCCGTATGTCAGGAAGTCAAACTGAGTGACAAAAAGAGGTGGCTGCAGCAGAAAATGCTTGAAGGGTTTGTTTGGGGTTGCTGCAATGTTTGAATGCCCCTTGCCTGTGCTGAAGCAAAGCCATGATTGGTTTTCCACCAAAAAAATTGGTGAATTTTAGTCGGATTCCCTCCTGGATTCTGGAGTTCTCAGGTTCCGGCTTACACAACAGCAAAATCTCAATGCAGGGCAGCTTTTCATCCCTGAAATAGGAGTTAAATAAGGCTTGCCTGGAGTAGACAAAACAAGAAGATCCGTAGACTAACTGGAAACATCGAGATTTGAAAATTACCTGATAGGAAAAGGGAGGGGAGCGGGATCAAAGACGTCCCAGGGAATGAAAAATTCCTTCACAGTGCTTCCTGTTCTCTCTGTTATGTTAACCAAGGTAGGATTAGATTTCAGCTGCCAAAAGAAATAACATTTAGAGATTTTTTTTTTGGTCTGGGGAAGTGGGACAGAAAGATTTAAGACAGCTTTTTCCGAACTATTTGCTTTTTGTCAAGCAGTCAAGTCTAGTTATTGTTATTAATTTGTATTACAGAACTACTAAAGTGGGGCTGGATTTCCAGGGTACCTGGGGCTGTGAAAATGCTCAGGCAGGGACTGCTGTCACCTCACAGAACCCAGAGCAGCACCAGAACAGACAGAAAAAGGAGTTTTGCCCTGAGCTGGGCAGCTCTGGGGAGTTGTGCTCCTCTCTCCAGGTCAGGGCAGTGCTGGAGAGCTGAGCTGGCATGAAAAGAGTCAAAACTGGCTTTTTAAAATCTAAATACAAACCCACCGTGGATTTAGACACATTGCCACACCTTGGACCCACTCATTCCAATTCAGTCCTTTAGATTTGGGTTTCTCTTCTCATTTCATGCCCCAGCTTCAGACGTGGTCCCTGGGCAGGGATTGCACGAACCATACCCAGAAATCCAAATGGTTCAAATTCATCTTCAAGTGCCTGCATTAATCTTCAGTGAACAGCCTGAACATGATGTGAAAAGGGAAAAGCAGAAGCTGAAACCATTCTGAAAGGTCTTGATGCTGCAGAGCTCCTGTGTGGGGATGAAGGTTGTGCTCACCTTTTTCCAGGGATCGTTTTCTCCCTGTGGAGAGGAAGGACACTGGGAAGTTGTGTATTTACATCAGTCCTTCCACTAAACTCACCCAGTCCAGCTGTACCATTTGCATTCATCCTGCACCTTTGTTTTTTTTCTCTCTGCTATTTGGGTAAAGTGAATTCTAGAAGAAAACTTCTTGCTGAGGCAAATTCCATCAGCACAGAAAAGGACACGGTGTGCGATTTCAACAGAAAATGAGATCGCACTTCTTGTGCAGGCTGGAAGTCCTTACCTTAACCTCATGCTAATCTAGAAACAAAAGACTTCTTACAGGAAAAAAAAAATATAAATAAAATAGACCCTACTACAAACTGAGCCTGTTTATTCTGAAGTTGTCTATCAGTGGCTAACTCCAAACCCAATCTCATGGGTAAATATTTGCAGAACCATTTGAATGATGAAGGGCTTTTATTACCTGGGAGAGTTTCCTGCTCCTTGCCTTGGAGAGGCTCCCCTGGATGTGCAGGGTGGCCCCAGCTCCCTGCCTGGAGTGTCCCAGCTGGGAAGGAGCTGAGGAGCAGCCTGGTGATCCTCAAGGTGCAGCGGGCAGACCCCCCGAGCTCGCTCCCAAGAACCAGAGTCAATGTTTAACCCGAGTCTTTGGCGTTCACAGCTCGTGCCTTTCTTTATTATTAACCCAGCCCCTGTTTTTCTGCACAGATTGCAGAGCTGCTGCCAGAGGGACACGGAGGAGCCTCCAAAGAACTTCCTGGTGGCTGCCTGAGCAAAGGTAAAGCTCCTTTTGTGTCCTTTCCGTTTCCATCCCTGCGCATTCCTGGGTTCTGCTCTTCTGTTGGGCCAGAACAGCCTGTCAGCAGCCAGCTTGGCTGGATTGTGTCTCTTAATCACTGCATAAATCCAGTTTTTATCCAAAATTAGGATTTCATCCTAATTTGACCCAAACTGATGTGTCCCTGTCCATAAAGAGTGAATTTATTTATTCCCTGGTACACTCTTTTCCATTGCTTTTTTCCTCCACACCAACAGCCTTGTCTCTGTAACTGGTTTTTTTTCCCCTCTTCTAATAATTTTTATATTTTCATGTTGTATGCTCAAGTCTGTGAAGGTTTGTCTCTTTTTCTCCCTGCACTAGGGCAAATCTACATTTACATCAGCCCTTTCACTGATCTCACCCAGTCTGGTTGTACCATTTGCATTCTTCCTGCTTTTTCTCTTAATGTTTTTTCTCTCTGCTCTTGGGTAAAGTGAATTCTAGAAGAAAACTTCTTGCTGAGGCAAATTCCCACAGCACAGATAAGGACAGGGACACTCATCTCACATTTATTCTGGGTGCTCTGTCAGTGTGATGGGAATACTTGTTTTTAAATCATGAGTATTTGTTTATAAAACATGAATATTTGCTTTTAAATAATATTTCATGTGTGTGCTATGTGGTGGCTCAAAACTGGTCCTCAGAGGGTTAGGCTCACTTGCTCAAATATGTTTTTTTATTTGTTGTGATATAGATTTATATAAAAATAATAGAATGGAACTTTTTCATGTTCAGAACGATTCATCCTTTAGGATATATTCTGTGTCCAGCTCCAGCTGTTTATTTTGGGGGTCATGGCTCTATCAGCAAGGGATGATAATGTGGCCAATGGACATTTCCAAACCTTCCACCACATTTAGAGAGGTTCAGTCATTTCTCCCCCACTGAAGAATCCTGGAATGAATGGGAGTATTGGTGGTATAAATTAGTATTTATTGGAATATTGTCAGTATGGGTCCAAGTGACCCTGGAAATGTAAATCATAACACAGGAAAAATAAACGAAGAGTTGTCTGATTCGAGGAAATGGAAACCTTGGCTATGAATTAAGTGAGAAGCTTTGAACCCCTTCCTACAATGGCCAGATTCAAATGCTGCAATTTACCCAAAGATTAAGAGATAAACAGGCAAAGAAACCAGAACAAAACACAAACCTGGCCTCTAAAAGAATGGGGGAATTGGCAAAGTGATCAAGAACCTTGTGGCTGTTCAAAGGTGACCTGGGGCAGCAGAGGATGAATTTATCATCGTTTTTTATCAGGAGTTTAATGTTTGTTAAGAGCCCAGAGATTTCTCCATTTCCTGAGCATTTCCCCCCCCAATCTGGCAATTCTACAAAGCATAAATTGGACTTTAAAGGAATTTGCCTGGCTTGCTCTGGGTGCCACGAAATGCAAATACAGATGATGGCATCAAAAGGGCAAGGAGAGCTTTGAAGATCCAGCTCTTGTCAGGGAGCCAGGGAGCCAACGGAGCAGGGAGAGCTGGAATCCTCAGGAGAGGACACTCTGCCTGCTGGGGAAAGCAAACATTCCTCACGACAAGTTCATGGATTTCTCCTGGATAATCCCACTGGCCAGCCCAGCTGCCTCATCTCAGCTCCAGAGCTGAAGTGGCTGAGGAAAAAAAGTGGAATCCAGAGGGATCTTCCGGAGAAAAAGGAGAGAAAGGAGAAGTGCCTTAATTCTATTTTGCTCATATTAGAAGCAGACAAACTCCTTGTGGCTGAGTTAACTTCTGGCTCTGGGAACCAGCAGCAAAATCCCCAGCCCAACAGGACCTGGAGCTGTGGAGGGGTTTTGGTTCATTGGTTGAGGTTTAGTTGGGTTTTTCTGGGATTTTTTGGGAAGCCAGTCTCCAAACCATGTTGCTGATACTGAATGATAGGATACACTGGATTTCACTTTATTTTACTTCATGGGCACAGGAACAGAGGGTGGAAAAACCTCATTTTCCAGCACCACTGCCCCATCCAAGCTCAGTGCCATTATCCTGACAATAAATAGCTTAGACTTCCTTAGGGAAAAAAGTGCAAAGTAGGAAATGGTTTTTATTCCTCATTCCAGCTTCTGATTTCCCATATAACTCCACAGCACAAGATTCCTTTATGTCCCAGCAATCAAGGCTTAAATAACAGAAGTTATTATAATCAATAATTAATTATTATAATCAATATAATAATAAATCAAGCCTTCTGATAATAACAGAAATACATCCCATGATATGATCAGGGTTTCTTTTTCAGCATCTAATGATGTTAAAATAAATGGAATTATGTTGCTTTTCCTTTTTTTTTTAAGTCAGTAAATTCCCAAAGAGGATTTGCCCCATTTTTACAATGTGCTTAAGGACTTAGAGCTCATGATCAAATGCAGATTTATTATGGGCATGAGGGCTGGCATGCAGTCTCTGCTCAGAGCTGCTCAGGGCCTTTTTGTTCTGCTCCAGGAGGGTTTTTACCCATCTTCATCGTGATTTCTGAGGCCAGATGTGGCCTTTTGCAATTTTTTTTTTTTAATTTGTTGAGAAAAAGTGATAAATGCTAAATCAAAGAGCAAGGAGAGGTGGGGCTGTGGGCAGGAGCTGGAAAATATCACTCTAGTGGGAAGGTTTTCCTTCTGTTTTTGAGGATATTCCCATTGAGTTGGGTGGATGCTGGATGAAATCCCAGCTCTGTCTCTGACTCTCCCCCTCTGCTGGCAGTGCTGGCAGAGCTGCACAGGAGCTCCCAGCTCTGCCAAAAAATCCCTGCAGGAATCCCGGAGCGAGGAACGCTCCAAGGCAGCTCCGGGGTGGTGGAAAGCAGGAAAATGAGAGGATTTAGGGAGGGGTTGTGCAGTCTGAGCTGTGTCTCTTTGCTTTCATAGCTGTGGAACCAAGGGCAGGCTGTGGCTGAGAACACCTGGGTGAGGAGACAGCGATGGTTGGAGCATTCAGGAAGGGCACCCAAGGCTTTTACAACACTTCCTTTGATAACCCAAATCAGATCCCATCACTAAACCAACAAAGCATTAAATTATTCTTATATTTGGAAACGCAAAATAGACGAAACACAAACTATTGATGCAGATAAGATTGTCTCACATCCCTTTGAAAGGCACTGCAATGCACAGAATACACAGCACTGGTCTGTCACTGAAATATCATTTAGAGATCTCTAAAACGGAGTTTTTTAAAGTGCACAAAGATGGGATTGTAGCACATGAAATGCTGAGTTTTTGTGCACATGATGCAAGGGAGCTTTGTCTGGTAAGAACATTTTCTTGCTCCTGCTTCTCAGCCCTTCTTGATGAAGAATTTTTTTTAAATTCTCAATCTACTCTGCACAATTCTTTGCTTTGTTCAGCGCAAAGACTTGAAAGTTGCCAAAAGTAAATGACAAACGATTGGAGGAAGAGAAATCCAGTCCTTTAAGTAAACTCTTCCACCACTCTCTCCATGGGATGAACTTTAAGGTCCCTTCCAACCCAAACCATTCCATGATTCTATGAAACAGCCTCAGCCCAAGATTAATTATTAATGTTTAAGACATATGTCTTGGACTAATTAATTCCAACCTTCATTAAACCAAATGATGGTTTTATTAAATTACCAGATCAGATCCACAGATTTAGTGGCTGCAAAGTTTTCTTCTGATATAATTCCATGAACAGAAACATTTTTTTGAGAAGAGGAGAAAGCACAACCAATATCTTACTGAAAATAATTTCCAGGTAATCTTTTCTGCAGAAAAAACAAAAAGCACATTTTCTCTGTATTCCTTTAGTGCTGAAAGGGCTCAGCAAGAGCATTCTGAGAAAGGATTTGCCGGTCAGGGCCTTGGGCACATTTTCAAAACTCAGACACTTCCACCTTGTCTTTTGTTCCCAGCTCGAATTTCCCAAATCCTCTTAGGTTAATTTGTTTTCCAGCACAAACCCCTATGAAACCTAAACCGCCAGAAGGGCTTTTTCTTTTTTTATTTTGCTCTGCACGGGGGAGGATTGAGCTCGTCCCGCTGGGGCCGGGGGATGTCGGGGGTTTCCCTTCCAGCGCTGCCGGAGCTGCTGTGGTGCTGAAGGGATAGCGCCGGTCTGTCCGCACCCAAACTGTGTCTGACCACACCCAAACTGTGTCTGACCACACCCAAACCGTGCGTGACCACACCCAAACCACACCCAAACCGTGTGTGACCCCACCCAAACCGCGTGTGACCACACCCAAACCACACCCAAACTGTGTCTGACCCCACCCAAACCGTGTGTGACCACACCCAAACCACACCCAAACTGTGTCTGACCCCACCCAAACCGTGCGTGACCACACCCAAACCACACCCAAACCGTGTGTGACCCCACCCAAACCATGTGTGACCCCACCCATCCCTGTGACCACACCCAAACCGTGCGTGACCACACCCAAACCGTGCTGACCACACCCAAACCGTGTATGACCACACCCAAACTGTGTGTGACCACACCCAAACCACACCCAAACCGTGTGTGACCCCACCCAAACCGTGTGTGACCTCACCAAAACCGTGTCCAACTCCACCCATCCCATGTCTGATCCATGTCCATCCCGTGTCCATCCCATGTCCAACACACACCTGACCCACACCTGACCCCGACCCCCACCTCCTGACCCCTATTTTCCAATGATTTTCCACAAAGGGAAGCAGTGTCCAAGTGCTCCAACACCGCTGTCTGGAAGAAAAGTTGTTCAAAGCAATATTCCTGCCCCAAAGTTGGTTTTAGGATTGAGGGACAGGAGTGTTGAGGTTGGAAAAGACCTCTGAACTCTCTGAGTCCAACCATTAACCCAGCACGGCCAAATCCACTGCCCCATGTCCAAGTGCCACATCTACACAACTTCTGAATCCCTCCAGGGATGGGCACTCCACCACTGCCCTGGGCAGCTGTGCCAGGGCTGGGCAGCCTTTTCTGGCTAGAAATTCTTCCTGATATCCAACCTAAACCTCCACTGGTACAACTTGAGGCTGTTTCCTCTTGTCCTATCACTTGTTGCTTGGGAGAAGGGACAGACCCCACCTCTCTCCACGCTCCTGTCAGGGAGTTGTGCACAGCCAACTTTTCCCCATGCTGAGCCCCTTTCCCAGCTCTCTCAGCTGCTCCTGGTGCTCCAGACCCTTTCTACCTCAATTGTTCTCCTTTGGGGTCACTCCAGCACCCCAAAGTCCATAGACAACCTCCACTGTGTTCCATGGAACTGTTTCTCCTCCCTTGTGAAACAGACTGAGATTTTAAACACCAGCAGTGTTTAATGCCCCCAGTACTGAGCTCTTGCGCTGCTTTGCCTGCACAGGGCCAGGATTTGTCTCCAGCCTGAATTTCCTCAGCCTAATGAGGCAGGACACACGTCAGGCCTGGTGCTAAACTGCTGCAGGGGGGTGCTGGCTGTTGTTGAACAGCTGCTGGATCCTGCCCGAGAGGGAAATCCATTCCCAGGTTGTATTTGGGGTTGTAAAGTTTGCAACCGTGCTGGGGAAACAGCAGAGCCACGGAGCCGTTCTGAATTATTAGGAATGTTCAGTCACACAGAACAAGGACCATAAAGCAGGGGTCAGGTGCTGGCTGGCCCCAGGCTGGGCAGGGACAGGGAGCACAGGTCACCCCCAGGGCAAGGGCTGCTGCTGAGCAGCAACAGCTCTGTGGGCAGAGCCCATTAGCAATTGCCCTCTGGCCTCTGGAACTGGCTGCATCCAGAAAGCTCAAAAACCATGGAACCCCACTGGAGAGGCCGTGCATAGGCAGTGGGAGGCTCTGGGAGAGATCTGCAAGGAATACTGGACCTGGAATTGTGAATGCTGGTGAAAATCCAGAACTTTTCTTACTCAAACACTTTTGAAAAAAAAGCCCCAAATTTCTGATTCTCGGTAACACCTGTAGGACCAAGGGGTCAGCACAGGGGTTGGCAAGGGCTGAGTTATTTCTATTTATCAACTATCCTATCTGAATCCCCCTGCTGAGGGCAGAATATTTAGGATTTCCATGGCAATTTATTTCTGAGCCCCTCTTCCAGCCAGACTGACGCTTGCCAGCTGATCCAGGGGTGCTGGAGGTGGCGGCTGAATTTATTCAAGCAATCACATTCTCTTTCCCAAAGCTAAAGCCCATGAATATGGAGTTAGCTGAGCGAATTGACAGGGATTCCATCCCCATGAACATGGATAATGTTCCAGCCCTGGAGAGCAGCATTTAATTGATGAGTGGGATTATATTTACACAGCAATTATAACAAAGTCAAGGTTGGCTTTCTGGGAAAGGCTATTTGCTTTATCCTCACTGCCTGGTTGTCCAGGAAAGCTTTTCCTTTATGGACAAGCAGAAAAAAAAATGAGAGCAGATGCACTCAGCTCTTTTCATAGCCTGCAAATAGCCCATGAAGCCAACTCAGGAGCCACCAAAGGGTTGCCTTGGCTACATCCATTAATTGACTCCATTCTAAGTGGGATGCTGATTGTTTACCCGCTGAGGAATTAAGAGTCAGTCCCTGCTATCCTCAGATGGCTGCTCGGGACCAATGTAAAATGAATAAGGGCTCATTGCAAATCCCACATGAGTCAATGGGCATCTCTGTCCCCGTTGCCTTCAGAGCTGGAATTAGCCAGCCCTGCTGCTGTGCCCTGAAATATGGAATTTTTGTCCTCAAGGCACCTCTGCAAGGTAAAGCCACTGACTCAGGTCAGGGATGGAAAGCTGGGGCCAGGAAAGCAACCTCAGGATCACTCAGGAGTCCTGGCCCTCGCTGTCCCTTCAGTCTGGATTGCTTTCCATGGGATGTGGAGACAGGAAAGGAGAGTGCCTGAGGTTTGTCCAGCTTGGGGCTGGAGCTGGAAACTGGGAGGTGGTTTCACATCTTGTGCAGTCAGGGAGACCAACAGCTGCATTCAGGTGCCTCTTTATGGGACCTAGCTGGAATTAAGGAAAGGAATTAAAAACTTTGGAAAACCAGAGGGTGGTGAGGAGCCCAGAGCAGCTCTGAGCTCTGGCAAGGCAAGCAGAAACGTGCAGGAGGTGCCCAGTGAGCACCTGCAGACCTCGGGGGGAAGAAGAGCTGTGGTCAGCAGCCAAATCCCAATGCCACACTCATCCATCTTCGTGGACAGACAGGAGCCAGCACCTGGAATCCTGACGTTCCAAAATAGTCAGAAACATTTATCCTTCTCTTGAAGTTCTAAATTCAGCATGGTTTAGGTCCATCTTAGTTACTGCAGAAGGGGAATATCCCTACCTGGATTATCCCTGTGCCAGAGACAGGGAAACCAACCTGGGTGTCTTGAGATTTTTACCACAAAAAGAGCTTTTTGTTTCCTCTTAGCCCAAGCTCAGTCCTGACATGGAAATTTTCTCCCCAGTTGACATTAGAATTAACTTGTTGACATCATTAGCAGAGCACATAATAGATAGCTGAACTGCTCTGATATTTATCTTTAGGTCAACAGCTCTAGAGACTCCAGAGGAAAATTAGAAAAAAAAAAAAGCATAGACTCTTTATTAGTAGAACTTAATTTAACTGTATTCAAACTTCATTAGGGAATTAAAAAAAATGACCTTTCTTAATGCACTCCTGCTTTATAAAATATGGAATGAGAATATTAGATTTGTTTGATCCTGGTCCCCATTAGGCACCAGGGTAGATGAGAATGCACAAACTCCCTCCTTGAGTGAGGACTCTTGGATGTCAAATCAAAGCCCAGGTGCTCCAAAACCCATTTCCTTTCCTTTCCTCCGTGTTTTATGTTTCCTAGCCCTGTAATTCTCCCCAGGAAACCAGCAGAAATCTTAATTTCTTACTCCCCTCTCTGGCCCAAGTAACAGCTCTGGTGATTTAAACAATCAAGCACATGTTCTTACACTGTCTGCACCTCCTGCTCGCCAGGAACGGGGATGTGGTGAGGAAAACCATGGAGGAAAGGAAAGGAAATGACATTAACCTTTTCCATCTGATAAATAAGGGCTCTATTCAGCTGCAGTAATCCACATCCTTCCCTAGAGATCCAGTTAATGTAATACCTAAGGGCTCGGTTAATTTCAAATTATTTCCACACTGGCCAGCTGATTTCTTGGTGAATTATTCAGTCCCTGCTCACATGGAAAAGGACTGGAGCTCTCCTGTCCTTCCCAACACCCTGAACAACCTCTTGGTGTGCCAGGGGCTCTGTGACAGCCCCCAAACAGAGACTTTTGTGCTGATTTTCACGGGACCAGCACTCTGCAAGCACTGAAGGTCCCCTGAGCTGCTCTTCCCTGCAGGGACCTCCTCCCTGCCCGATCAAACATCCAGCACCTGCCGTTTTTATGGAATTAAAAGAGAGTTTGAGCTGGGAATGGGCGGAAACTTCGAGCAACAGCCCCAGCCAGGCTGCAGAACGGGTTCTGCACGTGTTTGCTGGGGTTTGAGGTGGTGGATTGGGAGCAGTGGCCACTGCAGGGTGGATGGAGGATCTCCAAGGATGAAAAGCTGGGGATTGAAATGTGGTTTTTTTTTTCCCTTCTGCACTACACGGATGGCTCCGGGGTCTGCTGAGCTGGGAGGGACAAGGGACGTCTGCAGGCATCGAGGGAGGGGTTTGCAAGGCAGGACAGGGGATCAGGGAACACAAATCCACTTGGAAATCAGTGGGGAACACCAGCCTGATGTGAAAACACGGGATTTATCTCAGTGTCAGGAAAATGAATCCACAAACACCAGAGGTTGATGTCCAAAAAGGAGACAGAGGAGTCCTGGAACTTTGCTCCAATAAAGGGAGAGGCCATGGGACACTCCCCATGGGGACTCCCAAAATTTTAAGAGGATGCAGCCTCCTTTTTATCCCAATTTCCTGACCACATTTCCCTCTCTCCTTCTCCATTGGCTGAGGTACTTGAAAGGTACAGACTTCCCAAACCCCTCATACCCCCTTCTGATCTATACCCCCCGTTTTTTGTTTTCCCTTGTGTCTCTCTTCTTTTTCTCTAAATCCACAGCTTGGAGGGAGTAACAGAATGTGGAATTCCTATGGAATTTATGGTTCCCCCCATTGCTTCTTTCACTTCTCCACATCTTATCCACCAGGCCCACAGTTTGTCTGTGAAGTCAGCTCCTTCCCATTCCTTTCAATCCCTCTTCTTTTTTATTTTCTCAATAATTGTCTTTACAAACCTTAGTTATCACTGACTTTACTCCCTGTTCCTGGCTCTTTTTTGGTTTTGCAATTGTTTTTGTAGCCATTGCTGGGTCTGTAGGCACAGCTACTGCCTGCATTCCCTTCATCACACCTCGAGTAAGTGTCACTAAGAGAGGGATCATGCATGGTAAAAAGATTAGAGTCACACAACAGGAAAAAATAAACCTTTCCTTTCACCCACACTCCACCAGGTAACCACAAAAACACATCCCATTCCCATCCTCTCCACTTTTGGACTGGTGCATGAGCTAACTTTTTATTCCCTTTGTTGTTTGTTTCACTGCTTTTCCACTGTCACCTCTTTGCAAGCAGCAGTTTGAGTCATTTAATTTTTCCACACATTAGTATTGATCCCCAACCCACTGAAACCATGGGAATCTCCTCATTGGCACCAAGGCATTTGGGATTAAGTTCCTACCTTATGAGACACGCTCCTTCCTCTTTGATTCTTTTCCCCTTCAGGGAGTGTAGCTACCAGAACACAACAACCCAAACTTGGGTGCAATTTTGCAACTTTTCTGATGCTGTAACGAGCTGTGCTCCCAGGGTTCATTATGAGGCTGTCTTGAAACTTGCTGGTGAAACAGGAAAAACAAGAAATCTGACCTCACCGCAGTGCTTAATTGAAGTGGATTTATTGACTGTTTTTCAGCTCTTATAGCAACTGTGTTTGCTGAGAACTGAGGGCTCCTGGCTTTAATTCACCCTTAGCAGACACAACCTTGACAAAAACCTGTCCCACTCCAGGGCTGGACTGGGATTGGGCTGGAAGCTGCAGATGGAGATTGGAGATTTCCCTCTCCTTGTGATGCTCTTCAGCTTCCCTCCCTCTCCAGGACACCCATGTGGGTTGAAAATGCCAGAGGTAAAGCAAGAGCATCATGCCAAGCATGTTTTTGGTGATTTCTTGGTGCCATGGCAAGAAACATGAACCAATAAAGAGAATAAACCCCTCTGCTAAAAGATCTAAAAGATTCTTCAAGCTGCAAATCTTTTTGAAGAGTCTGGATCTCCAACCTCATGCAGCTGAGGAGGGAGGACTGATAAAAACCCGAAGCAGAGCCAGTTTGGTTGGATTTCTGCTGGGAAATCCACCTTTGACACAGCAGTGCTGCCCCTGGCTTGTGCTTAACGCTGCTGAATTCTTATCCCCGTGCACCTGCACTGGAAATTCGGGCAGAAAGCTGCAGGCTGTGACCCTGCTGTAACCTGAAGAACAGTTCCTCGCTCCCCCCAGCAGGCAGTGGTGCCTCCAGCCATGATCCATCAGCGCTGAACTTTATGTCCGGGTTTGGGGAGCTGTCTCCTTGGCAGGAGGGAATTCTGAGCTTTCTGCTGCGTCTCTCCCTGATCTGGAGTGGGAGCTGAGCCCAGCTGAGCCCAGCTGCCTGCTGAGAGGGGCAGGGTGTGAGTGTGTTCTGCAGGAGGGCTGGAAACCACTCCAGGAATAGATGGAGGAGATGGATGTGGCCCTCCCCTGGCACAGGAGGTAAAGCTGAGCTTGCAAGGAGGCGTTTTTGGATGGGATGTCACGCTGCCTCTGTGTGAGACCTGCTGGTTTCACCTCTAATTCATCTGGCTGTAATCTTAAATCAAACTGGGTTGGGGTTTTTTTCCCCCCCAAGAGTTTTGGAGCCCTTTTGGCTTTGCAGAGCTGCTGGTGCTCAGCACAGAGTGACACCAGTGACCCAGGTAAAGGAATCCTCTGAACCCTCATTGTCCCAGCCCAGGTGCATGTCCCAGAGGATGGGGGGCTCTATCCAAGGAGTCTGGGATGCAGATTCCTGCAGATGACAGCCATTAGCCTATTGAATATTTGTTTTTCTGTTTGATGGGTAGGGAAGAGGCAGCGACTCTGCAGAGAACAGGCCTGGAAATTGCAGATTTTGCCCAAACCACCAACTTAAAAAAGCTTTAGAGACTGAAAGAGACTGGCTGTCAGTTCTGTTGGAGGCTGCAGGGCAGTGGGAGGGTGGAAGTTGTTTCATCACAGCCCCCAGCCTCTTGGCTGCTCTTTCCTGGCATTTATTAGCAAAAACTCATGCCAAGGGCTGCCAGGAGCAAAGCTGCATGGCCAGGAGAACACAGGCACCAGCAGCACTGAATTCATTTGACACATCCCAAGTTCAGAATTTATTGATAAACCCGGGGTAAAATCAGTGTTTGCATCTTGGTTCTAAAAACGGTAGAACATTCCCAGGGATGGGTTTTGTCCACCTGAGCCAGAACACCTGGAAAGGCCCCTGGAAGTGGAAGCTTTTTACACTGACCTCATTTTTGTGGTCACTGTGACCTGTTAAAAACCTCCCTTGGCTCTCTGGGATCCCCTCAGGTGACAGGGACAGAGCTGAGCTGGTCCCTGTGCAACCAATTCAGAGCATGCAGTAAAGCAGGAATTTAAAATAACCCGCTGTGAGGGCAGGTTAGCAGCAGCACGGGTTTCTGAGGGGAAAAATGAGGAATTCAGCCATCTCTTGGTGACATTTATTGCACAGACTGGTGATGGGATGCAAGGATAAAATCCAAGGCCCAAAGGTGTCTGTGCTGCCTGCTAAAAGCCACTTTTTCAACAGCCAAGGCTGCTCTGAAGGGGCTGGAATTACCTCTGGAGCAGTTTATCAGGGAAATGGGGAAGGTTTGGGGTCCTGGTGTAAATCCTTTGGTTGCTTCACACTTATTGCAAAGCGGACCTTGAGCCTTTTTGAGAAAAACAATCAGGAAACTGCTGGGCTCCCCAAAGTAGCATTTTTCTCACCAGTTCCAATGTGCTGAAAGGACTGGATTTTCTGTGAACTTTTCCCAAACAGGCTTGCTTTTTTCTTTCTTTTTTTTTTCTCTTTTTTTTTTTCCCTTCTCTTTGAGAGGGGGAGGAGTTGTGTCTAAAAAAACAAACCCAACCTGTCGTTCTCAGCTCTGCCAACCTGTCAGTCCAGCCATGCAAGAAGAGAGGGAGAGAGACAGAGCAAAAGAAAAGAGGGAGTGAAGCAGAGATTCTTTCAAACCTCAGCGGGACATTAAGGTAAAGCCCATTTCCAACTTCCCTAATTGCTTTTTCCTCTGTGTTTGTACACGAAAACAGAAATTCTGTTGCCTTAGAGAGCTTTAAACCAAGTGGGCAGCCCGGGTGGGGATGAACTGCTCCTGTTCAGCTGGAGGGGTGTTTGGAGTGGAACCTGGAGCTCGCTCGCTGTTGTTTGGAAACACGGTTTGTGCGGCTGGAATTCGCCTTAATTTGAATATTAAAGAGAGGCAGAGCTTGTTGGATCCCGTGCTTAGGGAGGGTGCTAAGCTGTGTAATTGCAGGGCTGAGCCGGGCTCTAATTACCGCAGATCAGGGTGAGAACTTGTCAGAGAGGAGGGAAATCCTTCCAGAGCTGCTCTGTCACCTTCTCCTGCAGCACCTGGCCCTGCTGGGGATGGGCTGTGGGACCACCCAGAGCCCCATTTGGCATCTCCTCCCTTCCCTTCTGTCCTTTCTGTCCCTCCTGGAGGGGCTCAGCATCTCCGGAGGGTTCCAGAGGCAGCAGGGCAGAGCAGCACAGGCGCTCCCAGCTCCCCCCGAGCAGATTGCGGCTCGCAGAGTGTGAGAAAGGCTGGCTGCAATGAGTCACAGCGATCACCCTGCCTGGGGAGCCTCTCGGGGTTTGCTGGGACAGCTGGGAGCAGGAATAGACACAGCTTGCTGGGTCTGAGTGTCCGTGTGAGCGCCTGTGTCAGCCGGGCACTGATGGGGCTGGGCAAGGAGCCTGCCGAGAGATGTTGCCCTCTCCTATGCCATGAAAACCCACCAAAAAAAAGGTGAGAAAGCAAGAATCCTGCTCATCCCCCTTAGAAATCCCTCTATTTCTATATCCCCGAGCAAACATTTTAAGCTGTCAAACTCTGTGATGCCTTTCTGAGGGCCTGGGGAGGTCCCACCTCCCCAAGGAGGGAGGATTTGCCTCCCTGGATCCTGGGTGGGCAGGGTTTGCTCTCCTCGCTGTGTCCCTGGGATGTTCACTCCTGTGGAGCTGTCCCCAGCAGCTCACCTGGCACACAGAGCCACAAGGAGCCAGGGACAGACAGTGCTGCTGCCTCTCAGAGCCCTGGAATGCCTTTGCCAGGGCTTTGGTTACACACTCCTGGCTTCTGCATCTTCCTTCTGTTGAACTTCCTCAAATCCTCCTGCCTGTGCTGTGGATCAAAGCTCTTTTCCAGGCAGTGGCCACCACAAGCCTGGAAATCCAGAGGGGATCCAGATTTTATCTGTCCAGATAAAAAACCTCTGCAAAGTCCTGGTGTTCCATCATTTTCCCTTTCCCCTGGGATCCTCTCCTCTCCTGGGAGCCCTGACTCATTCCCTGAGGGGATGGTGATGCAGAGTGTGATTATAAACATTTAATAAATAGAAAAACCTTATTTTAGAGTGTTCTCTGTAGTATTGTTGTAAGATTTCTTGCTCACAAGCTGGCATGGAGAGGGAAGTGCTTTTCCGAGTTAATGTAGTGGGTGGAGAAGAGGAAGTGAATATTTAAATTTTGGTGGAGATAAACTTTTTTACTCCTTGTTACAGTAAGAGAAATTAGTCACTGAAAGAAGGACGGGAGGAAAATTGGATTTCCTGATCTTCAAAGACTTCACTAATGAATCTCACAGCACTTCTGCATCTTCTCTTTTTTCTCTTTTCTCTTTTCTCTTTTCTCTTTCCTCTTTCCTCTTTTCTCTTTTCTCTTTTCTATTTTCTCTTTTCTCTTCTCTTTTTTCTCTTTTCTCTTTTCTCTTTCCTCTTTCCTCTTTCCTCTTTCCTCTTTCCTCTTTCCTCTTTCCTCTTTCCTCTTTCCTCTTTTCTCTTTTCTCTTTTCTCTTTTCTCTTTTCTCTTTTCTCTTTTTTCTCTTTTCTCTTTTCTCTTTTCTCTTTTCTCTTTTCTCTTTTCTCTTTTCTCTTTTCTCTTTTCTCTTTCCTCTTTTCTCTTTTCTCTTTTCTCTTTTCTCTTTTCTCTTTTCTCTTTTCTCTTTTCTCTTTTCTCTTTTCTCTTTTCTCTTTTCTCTTTCCTCTTTTCTCTTTTCTCTTTTCTCTTTTCTCTTCTCTCTTTTCTCTTTTCTCTTTTCTCTTTTCTCTTTCCTCTTTTCTCTTTTCTCTTTTCTCTTTTCTCTTCTCTCTTTTCTCTTTTCTCTTCTCCCCCACTCCACACTCCACGATGCTCCTGGGCTTTTGTGAAACCAGAGCAGACATTCTGGAGCATTCTCCTGATTCCTGCTCTGGAAAAGGTGTGAATGCAGTGAGATAACGAGATGGGGGCTGCTAAATCAGCCGAGCTGGGACAGCCCATCCATTCCTGACAAACCCAGGCTTTATTGGATGGCTTGGCAGCGCTCAGCAAATGCCGGCTGATCAATCTCAGTTAACCGGCTGCAAACTCGCTAAATTCAGCTTCTACCCGGGCAAAATCCGTATTTTAGATGGGCTTCATTAGTGTGGCAGCAGCTCTGTGCTGGAAGTGTCGGAATTTAGCATCCAGGAGCTCCCCGGGATTCCTGAGCCTGTCACTGCAGAAGGAGGCAGAAGGAGCAGGGACTGATGGAGCGCTCATTGGTTTTGGGGAGCTTCTCCCAAAGAACTAAAACTTTAGCAAAAAACGCGTTCCCAGACAAAAAAAAGGTCGAAATCTGAGCTGCCCCTCTGCCAGCAGAGGTTCTGAGCAGTGGAAAGGTCAGGAGGAAAACACACTCAGAAAGTTTCTGCCTTTCGCCTCACTTTTTCCTCACCTCGCTTTTAAAATGAAGAGCTCGATATGGTTAAGGGATAAAGGGCTTTTGTTTCAGTATCTGATAAGGACTTTTATGATGCCATAAAAATACATGGCATAAATATAAAATGTGGTGCCATAATAATTTAAGGTATAAATCACTTTTATTTTCTTAATTTTTAACAATTTGTTAAGGTGGAATACGCTGGAATGCACATATATGGTAGATTGCATATATCATTTTATAGACCTTGTAAACCAGAGGCTTGAATGAATAGCAAGATATCTTTTTATCTTACGGTGTTTCCTCTCAGATGGGTTTCATTTGGGTTTATGGGATATGTTTTAGGGGGGGGTTCAATTTTTTTAAGGTAAGCCTTTCACCAGGATGCTTCTCCCTCACCTCAGTGTTCCCTGGTGTGGCTGAAATTCCGGAGATTGCCTGATGCTCTGCCCCTTTTTCTGTCGTTTGTCGCCTTTCTTGCCCAATATTCCCACCCCGAGGTTTTGGTGAGAGGTTTGGGAAGGGAGCGCCCTTTGCAGGAATTGATTGTGCAATTAACCCTCCACGTGATAAACACAAGCAAATTCCACCCCACATTTCTGCCTGCTTTTAAACCGGGCTAAGGGCTTGATTTCATTCTTCATCTTTCCATCTTCAGCTGTAAAAAGAGGATTTGTCTGTCCTGTCTGGCAGGAGGCAGAGCTGGAACTGGAGAAATGGCTGTGCTGCATCTCACGAGGAACTGCTCATTTCTTGCGCTTTCCAGCCATGATTCCATCCTTGGTTCCTCTTTTCTAAGCAGATAAATTCATGTTCTGAGGGTGCACTCAGGGGAGGACAATCTCCAGCTCCTCAGCTGCTTTTTGTGCTGACGTGCTGGGGTGGAGAGGGTTCCAGCCCTTCATTTCCTCTGGAAAGATACAGCAGAGGAAACATTGAATTTTGGGGTTCTCCTTGCTGTCATGGTACAGGACAGTGGCTCAACATTTCCCAGAGAAGATCTAAAGACTGACATTTGATAAAAATCAACGGTCTGGCAAACAAACTGAAAAAACAGGAAAAAAAAAAAGGTAAATTTGGTGAACAAACATTTTATTCAGACAATTTTTCTTCAAGGGAAAACCACGATGGGCTCACAGAGGAGTGTGAAAGGATAAAAGAGTAAAATTTTAATGGAAAACCACTGGAAAATTTCCATGTTTAATAAAGGCATCTCCATTCCTGAGACAACTTCACAAAACACCTCCAGCTCCTTTTAAAATATTCTCTCCCAATCTGGTTTCAAATTGGAACCAAATTTTGTGCATTTCAACATCAGGGCAGTGTTTAGGAGTGGTTTAGAATTGTTTAGAACCTGCATCACCTGGCCCTGCTCACTCCTGACTTTGGACTCAGTTTTGGATGGCCAAGTGGCCCCTTCTGCTCTCCAGGAAATGCTGATTCCTAGCAGCCCTGGGAGAAAGAGCAATTTCCTACCTGGCTTTGTCCCACTCAGAGATAGATTAGGACAAATCTGAGCCACGGAGATGATATTCACTTCATAAAAGCAGAGGCCGTAAAACACAGGCCACTTTCCACCAGAAATCTCAACGGGGAAATTCAGATATTTCTATTTCCACTCACGAGCCTTCAGCAGCAGTTTGACTATTCATGAAAATCCTTTCAGTTTTCCACAACTGAGTGAGGACACTTTCCAGGAGCGGCCTGTGGTGAGATTTCCAGTGCACTCTTGCTCTGGATAGACTTTAGAATATTAATATTTTCATGGTATTTTGTCACCACAACCAGTTATTCCACAAAAAAATAAATGAGGCAATTGGTGCCTCATGCAAAAAAAACCCCAAGTAACCCTCCAGCAACTCCTTCGAGTTTCTGCTATTCAGGCCTCAGAAAGGTTTGATTTGGACTTTTTCAGTGGGAATAAGTAATTAGTGCTTTGCTTTATCTGCAGTCTGTTCAGGAGTTCAGTGGTTGGTGAGGCAGTTTTGGATGGAGGTGCAGTTGCCCTGGCAACAATCGGGAGTGAAATCAGAACCTTTGGAGCAGCCAGTGGAATGTGGTTCCACTTGGATGACAATGGGTCAGAGCAGTTTTAATGGGCAGAATGTAATCCAGCACAATAGGATTTATTGCCTCTGTGACATCAGATTGACACCATTCCTGCAAATTCTTCGGCTTGTCACAGACCTCAAACCTGCTGGCTGGAAAAACTCGGGAAAACGCCATTAACCATTTTGTTTTCTGGATCAGCCGGAGCCCCTGTGTCCCAGCGGGGTGGGAGGAATATCTTCCAAGGCAGTGAAAGCCAAGCTCCCTGCACAGAGCCCTGATGAGTGGCTGTCCTGGACACCAGGAAGGATTCTGAGAACCAAAGGCTCCTTCCTGCCGGCTGCTGAGCGAGCTGGCCCAAATCTGCCGGAGAACTTGCTCGCTTCCCGGGTTTTATATCACCAAAACAATTCCCAGTCATTTCCAGCGTGGTAATTCAGGCTCTTAAAGCTGATTGCATTTGCTGACAGACAAGTCCTAAAGCAATGCTGGAAGAAAAGGTTCCCTGTTTGGTGTGGAGGGGAAATATTTCATCCCTCCTGATGCTTTTCCAACTCCTGCAATAAGGATCCTTTTATTCTGGGAGATCCCAGAGTTCTGTCTAAATGGATACGATGCCCAGGACCGGGACAGGAGGATGTGCTGCCTGCAGCTTTAAGGAGATGCAGGTTAGGCTGGCAAAATCTGTCCCCACCTCCCTGAACCTAAAGCACAGAAAGGCTGGCATCCCTTGGGATGTCCCTACAGGCCTCTGCCACACACAGAAACCCAGAGCTGATGTTTTGGTGGCATCAGAAACGGCCTTTAGCACTCATTTGAAGGAGGTGGCCCTTGAACCTTGTACCAGTTTTCCTTTCCAATCAATGGAGGTGGTTCCCATTCATTTTCAATATGAAAAGCAGATTTTTTCCCCTCAGTCTCACAGCTGGTACCCTGCACATCCTCTCATTGTTGATAGGAGGCTTTTACAACAATAAAGCCCCAAGCTGGTGAGCTGTTCCTCTCCTTGGAATTAGTCCTGGAGAACAATTGAGCCAGACAATGACACAACCTGTTTCTTGTCTTCCTCAGTGGGAAATGGGCTCGGAGCTTTGTGTCCATAAACAGCCAAGGGTGTGGAAGGCGAGGAGTGACCTCAAAGCCGGGTTTTACACGGCAGAACAAAGAGATCTCCGAGCCTGATTGGAAAAACACCCTGAGAGCAAATCGATGGCATAAGATCATAATTATCAGCACACGTCACGGCGTGGCTGGAGCCCCTGGCAGCTCCTGCAGACACCAGGAGCAGAGTCCAGCAGGGACACGGCTCCATCCTGCAGCACTGGGATGGGCTGGAGGCTCTGATGTTTCATCTTTTGTGTTTCCCATCTATTTGTGATCCTGCAGCTCTTCAGTGGATAACTCCAAACTCCACACACAGTGCCAGCTGCTGCTTCCCCATTGGGCTCAGACACAGCAATTCCTCTCCAGGCCTGGCAATCAAGGACACCTCACTCAGGCCCCGAGAGATGCAAACAAAAGGGAGTTGGGGGCAGCAAACTTGGGGGAAATGACTTCATTCCCTGGAGCTGGAATTGGAAGATGAACCCCCAGGATGGAAATGGACCCAGCTTATAAAAGTGTGAAAGCCGTGAGCCCTCATCCATTTTGGGTGGGCTTCATCTGCCCGAAATGTCCCTGAAGGCCCTTCAATAAACAGAACTGCTTTTTATTCCCTTAACTTTGCCTGGCCTCTGGGTTTAGGTAGCCCAAAAGGCATCAGCTCATCCTCAGGGATGTTTGGGGCCATTATTGCTCTCAGGTTGGGATGGGCTGGAGGCTCATCCTCAGGGATATTTCAGGCCAGTGTTGCTCTCACATGGCTTTCCCTTTGTTCCAGCACTCCTGGCATTGCTCCAGCACCTCTGAGGTCACTTTTTCATTCTCTTTAATCCGCACTTTCTTTCCCTCCCATGATCAGCCTTGCGGTTGCTCCCAAAACACCAAGTGATGTTTTTTGGTTTGTTGGGTTTTTTTTTCCTGTGGGAAACACCACTTTATGTTCTTCAAAGCCTTCACTTCCTGAAGATCCTCTCATCCCGAGGTGACAGAGCTTACACCATACGGAATGTTCCAGAGGAGGAATGAGCCTGAGCTCGTGATTTGGGGCAGGCCTTGGCAGTGATTTGGGGTTTCATTAATCACCTTCGGATTTCTGTGAATTTGGAAGGCCTCTGGCTCTGAGCAGGAGCAAGTGATGCTGTAATTCCATTTTATTCAGTGGGAACAGGAGTAAAAACCACCCAGGAAAACAAAGAGGGTACAAAATAGGATAAATCTCCCGCTGAGCCTGTGTTCATCACTCCTGAATTTAATTTAATTTTGATGGCCGATAATTTATCCCACTCCCAGCTAACCTGGAGTGAATCAGGGGACAATGGCAGTAAATTTCAAACCAGAGGGTGAAATTCCTTTTGCCACGCTCCTGTCTCTGGTGACAGCACCCCTGTGAAGGTAATGTGGAATAAATGAGAGACGCATTTATTTCACAGCCTCACAGCACCTGTGAGGCCAAACAGCAAAGTTGTCTCTCAAAACAATCTTTGGGAATTGCTTTGGCAATAAAATCAATCCTACTGCAGTTTAGATATCATTTTTTGTGTGTGTGTGGAGTGTTGACATTTGCAATGTAGCAGGTTTTTATTTGATGTATTTTTGTTAACACGGGCTCTGATAAGATCTGCTCGCTCCTTCACACTGTTTGCCTGGAGAAGTGAAACAGGAAAAACACGGCTGGCTGAGCAGCTTGGAACGGGCTGAATTCCCATCCAGGAGCTCCTTCCCTCCTTTTCCCTCGGCTCCACACAAGGGGCAGGCACAGAGCTCCAGTCCCCGGCCTGGAGGGGCACAAATCGGCCTCTGTGCGAGTCACAGGGGGCAAAGATCCCCCTCAAAACCATCCAAACATTTCATTTTTGTGTTAAAGGCAACTTCTGGATATGTGCATTTCTCACATCTGCAGACCTGGATAAGGAGCACAGGAATATTGGCATATTCCTGGATAAGACACACAGGAATATTGGAATATTCTGGATAAGTAGCACAGGAATGTTGGAATATTCTGGATAAGTGGCTCTGGAATGTTGGAATATGTCTGGATAAACTGCACAGGAATACTGAAGTATTCCTGGATAAGGAGCACAGGAATGTTGGAATATTCCTTGATAAGGGACACAGGAATTTTAAAATATTCTGGATAAGTGGCACAGGAATGTTGGAATATGCCTGGGTAAGGAGCACAGGAATATTGGAATATTCCTGGATAAAGAGCACAGAATGTTGGAATATTCCTGAATAAAGGGCACAGGAATATTGGAATATTCCTGGAAAGGAGCACAGAATGTTGGAATATTCCTGAAAAAGGGGCACACCACTATTGGAACATCCCTCAATAAACCACACAGGAATACTGGAACATTCCTGGATAAAAGCACAGGAATATTGGAATATTCCTGGATAAGGGGCACAGGAATATTGGAATATTCCTGGATAAAACACACAGGAATATTGGAATATCCCTGGATAAAAGCACAGGAATATTGGAATATGCCTGGATAAAAGCACAGGAATATTGGAATATGCCTGGATAAAAGCACAGGAATATTGTAACATCCCAGGATAAACTGCCCAGGAATGTTGGGATATCCCTGGATAACAGCCCCAGCTGGAAGTGCAGTGGCTCGGGCTGTGGGGCCTTTCCTGGCCCCAAACAAGCAGCAAACAGGAAGGAGAGGAGCTCAGGAAGCGGAGCTGCTCGGGCTGACGTTAAGGAAGCTGTCCCTGAGCCTGGAGGAATATTCTGGCCATTCCTTCTGGAATACCAGCTCCAGATTCCCAGATTATTAATAACCTGCTGTGTTTTGGGAAGGGACAGAACAGCAAATAACGGGGCTGAGGGTGTTGGCTCCGCTAAATTCCTGCTCAGCACTCTCTGATCTCGTTCTGTCATTGTTCCTGACCTGCCACTCAACCTGCTGATTACATTAATTCATTAATTACATCACGGCTATTCAGAGCTGCTACAAACTGTTCTCCTGCTCCTGGCCAGCGAGGGGGAAAAGTTCCTCGAGGGATTTTGCTGGGGCTCTGAAGGCTGAGGGAGCTCCAAGAGGGGCAGTGTGGGGTGGAATCTGCAGAAGGGTGGGAATGAAGCTTCCGTGGGCACCAGGACAGACACCCAGGGGAGGACAAAATGCTAATTAGTGCTGGCACTGGTGATTTGATTGCCTCACAGCTCATTTTCATAAAAGCCCAGGGGCCTGCTGGATTAGGGAATAGCTTGGTTACTGATTTCCAAAGGGAGAAGCCTGGATATAAAATTGCTTTTCCAGCTGTTCCATCCCTGTGTGGCTGCTCCATCCCTGGAAGTGCCCAGGGCTGGGCTGGATGGGGGTTGGAGCATCCTGGTCCAGTGGGAGATGTCCCTGCCCGTGGCAGGGGGCTGGAAGAAGATGATCTTTAAGGTCCTTTCCAACCCAAACCATTCCATGATTTTCAGCTCTAGGATGAGTCCCAGCTGTAGCAGCTTTAAGAATTGAAACTGCAGGAGCAGAAATGGAGACTCCTCGCTCCTGTCAGCTGAATATCAAAATGTAAATTTTTGTTCCATGGCTTCCTGTACCAGCTGATGGGAAGAGAGCCAGGACAAGGAATTTGCAGGAGGAGGGGATGGCAGTGGCCCTGGGGGGTGCAGCTGCCCCATTCCAGTGTGGGATGTCACCTCTGGTGTCCTGGTCACTCCATTTCCCTGCTGGGCCGTCCCAGTTCAGTCCCAGTTCTGGGGCAGCCCATGAGGGGAGGCTGAGCTGGGATTGCTGTGCCCAGCCCTGCTGGCCCCAGTTCCCTCTGTGCAGGAGCTGAGGGTTGGGAAGAGACTCTCCAGAGGGAGCAGGTTTAGGTTTCCCCCCTGCCAAAGCATCTGGGACAAAGAATGGCAGCGAGGCCCCGTCAAGAGCCTGGAGTTGCCAGCACTTTCCATCTCTCCTGGTTTTTCAGTGTTTCCACTGCTGGCTCCTGGCTGAAGCCATGCAGGGCACACAGTGGAAATAAATGAAAAGAGACATTCACAGCTTTCCCAGGATTTTGGGAATTGCTCGGAGTGGGAAGCAGGGAGCTGCTCCCTTTTGAACCTGTCCTGTGGCTCCCAAATGGGCACCAAGGAGCAGCTCCCAGTCCGTCTTCTCCAGCTTCAAGGGGCCAAACTCCTTCATCTTTATTTTTATTTTTTTATTGGTTTTGTTGCAAGCAGATCTGGTTTCACTTAGATGAATTAAATGTCAATATATCTGTTGCTGTGAGTTGTTCCAGTGGGGATCACGGCACCATCGCGTGACTCAAAAATCTCTGCAAAGCTCTGCTGCTCTTTGGAGTCTTCATCTGGTCCTTAAAATGCTCAACAAACACTTTGATATTGATACTTTAGGTCTCTGTCCATATGGAGGCATTGAATAAGGAGTCTAAGAAATAAGTAAGATCTTGCTCTGGGTTTGGTGTGTTAGAATCAGAATGGTTTGGGTTGGAAGGGACCTTAAAGATCATCCAGTGTTTTATTTATTTTATTTTATATAGATATTAATATATATATATTGTATTTTTAATAATTTTATTCTTTTTGATTTTTGATTCTTTTACTTGCAATATTTTCTTCTGCTGCTGGAAGGGCTCTGTGCAAAGGAGGCTGGAGGGGACAGGTGTCAGCTGCCAGGTGATGCCTGCAGAGCTATGCTGGTCGAGCCCTCGGTGACCTCCAGCACTCGCTTGGCTCAGCTGAAGGGATGGGAAGAACAAAACCTTTGCTTTCCAGGGAAATTTGAGCCTTTTAAAAGCTTCACTCTGGTGGCATCAAAGCTGTCACTGTGTGTGTAGGGTCAAAGCTTCCGTGGGGATGTGAAGGCAGCACAACCGGAGTGCTCCTGGCCATGCTCTGAAATGGGGACCCCTCCCCACAGCCCTGCTCCCCCAGCAGATCCACTCAGGGGATCTGGGATTCCCTTTCCCCTTGCAGAGCTGACCTGTGGGGATCTGAGCTGACAAACATTAAATCTTGAGCTGGCAGAGGGCAGGGTTGGATGGGATATGGGGAAGGAATTCCTGGCTGCCCCTGGATTCCTGGAAGTGTCCAAGGACTTGGAGCAGGCTGGGATGGTGGAAGGACAGATCAGAAGCAGAAAGATTGGCTGTGAGTAGCAGGAGAAGTCCCTTTGCAACAAAAAGAGTGAGAGGAAGGAAGGAAAGAAGGAAGGAAGGAAAAGCCTTAATGCTGTCCTACAATAGATTTATTTAGGTTTTGTGGGTGGTGGATTTTTTTTAAAGGAACAAGTGTTGGAGCCAATCCCAAAGCAGCTCCGAAGGTTCTGACTTGTCACATTTCTGGTCTCTGAGCTGAAACCCTTCCAGGGTTACACAACAATGACTAAAACTGGAAACCTTTCAGATCATTTCCAAAATGAAGCAGGAAACTGAGGTGATTGCTAAAGCAAGGCTGGAGAGAGAGAAACATCACTTCTGTGTGTGGGGGTGAGAGCGAGCACCCAATTCAGTCTGGAACTTTGGGGTTGTTTTCTTTTTGATCTGATCTCGGAACAGAATTATCCTGGAGCCCAGATCTTCACATTGTTTTGCTTAATGTTTTACAAACAGGCTGTTGAGTGAAGTTGTCACCGAACAAAAATTCACCCCTATTGTTTACACAATGGGCAAAGGCAGTCATAAAAGGGGTGTAGCAGCAATTTGTTAGGTATTAGGTTACGGTGCAAGAGGGATTATCCTCACAAAACACTGAGCCCTAAACTGCAAATATCGGGATTAAATTGACAATTACATCCAGGGATGCTGGAGGCTTTGCACTGACTGTTCTGAGCCAGCTGACAGGAGCTCGAGTTCTTCTGGCACAGCTGCTCTGCTCGAGAGGAGCTACATGAAAATATAAATATGATAAGAAAAATCTGCTCCTGCTGCTCTTTGCTTTGTGGCAACTCCTCACCAGGTAAAAACAGGTGCTGGGTTTGTTCCTGGCTCTGCCACTGCACTCCTTTGTGACCTTTGGAATTCGGGAATTTCCTCCCATGTCTGATTGGGGTGGAATTTTTAAAGTATATCAGTTTGGGGGCTCAGTGTAGAGACCCCTGAACACAGATCTCTGGAGCAGTTCTGTATCTACCCTGAGCATTTCAAGATCCAACACAGCAAAATCCTGGCTTAGATAATTAAGAATTATTCTGGTTTCTGAACTCAGATATTCTTTAGAACATCTCTCTGCCATTTACCCTAAAGAAACCTTTCGAAATTTCTGTTTCTGCCTTCCAACCACCCTGCCTGGCTTTGCTGCTTTATTTTTATCTCTGACAAACTTTCATTTGAAGGGGGAAATGCATTTATAAGAACAGAGAGCAGAAATACTGCAAACTTCAGCTGTGCTGCAATGCAAGGGGAGGCTCATGATGTGCACAAACATGCCCAGAAATCCAGGAAAAAGCCCACAGAAAGTAAAAGCAAGACAGAAAAGGGGGAGGGTTTATATATCAGTGTTAGAGGAAGGTGAAAACGCTTCCTGGCAACATCTGAGAGTCATTTGCAACAACAGATCCCTGAGCTTTAGTGAGTAGAGAATGTTTTTAAATCCTCCCCCACCCCCTTTGTTAATCTTTAGCAGGTAACAGGACCTCTCATGGGATCGTGGGGCTTTCTTAGGGATGTGTCAAATATTTCCAGTTTGGAAAATCAGATTTTTGAAATGTCTCTAGGGTTGAAGGTCACTGGTTTGGGACTCTGTGGTCTTTGGTAATAATTTGGTAATAATGGGATTCTTTGAGCATTCTGCAGAAGTCAGAGTGCCTCAGCAGAGGGAGGGAGGAACATCTGGGTTCCCAAACTCTTGTCTGGAACAGGGAAATCACATGTCTGTTCCATGGTGTCCCAGGAATGAGGGACAGATCCTAATCCTGATTTACACCATCCAGGAACTCTCAAGGGTGGGTTTTTGCACCTGAATGTGCTGAGCAACATCAATGTCAGAGAGTTATTAAACATGATGCATGATTATTAATTATTATGATTATTATTGCACTTGAGAGACTTGAAAGGGAGGCCTTGAAAAGTGCAGGTTTGGATTATGTTTGAACGCACCCAAAATAGTGAGCAACATTTTTTGATGCTTTGAATATTGAGTTGGGAGGGATGAAGGATCATCGAGTCCATCTTCTGGCCCTGACACCCCAAAATCCCACCCTGGGCATCCCTGGAGCGCTGTCCAAACCCTCCTGGAGCTCCAGCAGCCTCGGGAATGTCACCATTCCCTGGGGAGCCTGGGCAGTGCCAGCACCTCTGGGGGAAGAACCTCTCCCTAAAATCCATCCCCATCCCCTGACACAGCTCCAGCATTCCCTGGTCCCTGTCAGAGAGCTGCCCCTCAACACAAAGCCCTACAAATGTTTTTATTTAAGATCATATTGGCTTCTGATTACTCCATTTTCACACCTCACATTATGAGGTGCTTAACGAAAACACCAAAAAAACCCCAACCCTCAACCGTTTCCAGTTTTTGTTTGTTGTCAAACACGACTTTGAAAATGTTGGGTCAAGCATCTTCAATAGAGCAGGCTGCACTGTTTGTTTAAAACTCTGAGTAAAGCAAGTCATATGAATGTTTCCAAAGACCCTATTCCAAGAAGTATTTTTGGAAACATTAATGTTGTGTTTTTTAATGAAGGCCACATTCTGAGGCTACGACACCATATGTCACATTCATTTCTGGACTGGAAAAAAAAAAAAAAGGAAAAAAAAAAAGAGAAAAAAAAAAAAGAAATGGAAACTATGTTTGGCTTTTAAGTGTTTTTGGATGAATGTCTCTGCATGCTTGTCATGGTTCCTTGGATGAGGAGAGAGTTCTTGGGCTGTTAATCCAGTCCATCCTATATATTTTACACCCCATGGGCCTGACTCTGCTCTGCCTGGAAGTGTGTGCAGTCATTTCTGCTCAGGCAAAAGGAGCGAAGACCTGAGGAAAAGAATTCCCTCAGGAAAGCTGTTTTTTTTTCTGAAATTCGATTTTCTTTAATTCATTTTCCATGGATTTCTTGGCTTCATTGAAAACCTACATCCGAACTCTGAAACCAGCTTAAAAATGGGAAAAGAGCTTGTCATTTTTCCATCAAAAACTTGCAGTTTCTGGAAGAATAGTGACAGGTTTCCCACAAAAATATTAGCTGTTGTTTTTTGGCTTTTTCCCCTTCAGGAATATCAGTTAGAAGCATGAAATTAGCAAAAAATTGGAATTTTTCTGCTGTGTCCCCATCACTTCTGACTGGTTTGTGTGTTAGTGGTTGGGATGTTGTGGAATGAGCTGGAGACCTGCAGGAAAAGGATTTGCCTTTTCTAAATTACATGTTTTTTATTGGATTCCAGGTGATAAGGTCTCAATTTCTAACATAATTCTTGTTCTTGGTCACTAAATATGGCCCAGGACTGCTCAGTTCTTCTCTGTTCTGACAGAAGAATCTCCTAATCCACATCACTTCCTGAATTTGTGTCACCCACAACTTCCATTAACACCCTCCGTGTTTGTTTCAAACTCATTAATCAAGATTTAAATATTTTTGGCAGCCGGATATTTTTTTGTTTGCTTTAAGGAAGGATTTCAGAGGCTTTCCAGGACCTCAGAGTGGTTTCTTTTTTTCATTTGAAATGTAAATAATTTTCTCCAAATTGAACAAACATGTCTCTGCAGCACCAGCTCAGTCCACTTCACAAGAGCAGGTTTTTCTGGGCAATGCTAGAAGATAAATAATGTTTTGTTCATGTGTTTGATACATTTTTTGGTTAAAACACACCAGCACTGAATTTCCCTGCCCATGTGACTGAAGTTTTAACTCTAAATAAGGGATATCCCCATTTTTTTTTATTCTTTCTAATGGAAGAAAATGCAGAAAATTGCAAAAAACAATTAATTACCTCCAATATTTGGCCAAATTTAAGTGTTTTCTGCCATTTGTGACTGCTCAGGGGAGCTCATCCTGCTTTTAATCTTGCTTCATGGGATCATTAAAGGAGTTACTCACAATAGGGTCTCCACTCCAAAAAAAGGTTTTGATTTATTTTTTCATCAAATTTTAGGGCTGACAAGGACATTTCTAACTGGTTGAATTTGTAGCTGTCTCATATTTCCAGGCCTGGTCATGGATGTCACAGCCTGTCCCCTTCCAAAAATTAACCATGATGGTCACGGAGCAAATGGGATCAGATCTGGAAATTCAAATAAAAACAGACTTTCTCCTTTATTTCATAGATTTCCAATGAACAAAGAAAACAACCCCTGGCACCTTCTGTAAGCTGAGGCAGAGATGAGGAAGATGAATGACCAAAGTGGCTGCTACAGGCCCGTAAATATCCAGGGAAACAAGGTCAGTTACCGCGGCTCCTGTCGGGAAAGCCCGGAAAAGGAGGTGAAAAGGCTGCAGAAGAGGTTTCTCCACAAGGATGGCAGCTGCAACGTCTACTTCAAGCACATCTTTGGGGAGTGGGAGAGCTACGTGGTGGACATCTTCACCACGCTGGTGGACATCAAGTGGCGCCACATGTTTGTGATTTTCTCGCTGTCCTACGTGCTCTCGTGGCTGTTCTTCGGCCTGGTGTTCTGGCTGATTGCCGTGCAGCACGGGGACCTGTTCAGCGACGAGGAGGTCACCCCCTGCGTGGCAAACGTGCACAGCTTCACGGGAGCCTTCCTGTTCTCCCTGGAAACGCAGACCACCATCGGGTACGGCTACCGCTGCGTGACCGAGGAGTGCTCGCTCGCCATCCTCATGGTGATCCTGCAGTCGGTGCTGAGCTGCATCATCGACACCTTCATCATCGGGGCGGCCTTGGCCAAGATGGCCACGGCCCGCAAGAGGGCCCAGACCATCCGTTTCAGCTACTATGCCGTGGTTGGGCTGAGGGATGGCAAATTCTGCCTGATGTGGCGCATCGGGGACTTCCGGCCCAACCACATGGTGGAGGGCTCGGTGCGCGCGCAGCTGCTGCGCTACAGGGAGGACAAGGAGGGGAGGATGACCATGGAGTACCGGGACCTGAAGCTGCTCAACGACCAGATCATACTGGTCACACCAGTCACCGTTGTCCACGAGATCGACAGCGACAGCCCCTTGTACAGCCTGGACCGCAAAGCCCTGGCCAAGGACAACTTTGAGATCTTGGTGACCTTCGTCTACACGGGTGACTCCACGGGGACTTCCCACCAGTCGCGGAGCTCCTACGTGCCCAGAGAGATCCTGTGGGGCCACAGGTTCAACGATGTCCTGCACGTCAAGAAGAAGTACTACAAGGTGGACTGCCTGCAGTTCGAGGAGACCACGGAGGTGTACGCCCCTCACTGCAGCGCCATGCAGCTGGAGCGCAAGGAGCAGGAGTGGAACCGCGCCGAGAAGACGCGGGAGAAGCAAGCGGAGAAGCCAGCCCTGGAAATCAAGTCCAACCAAAAGTCCTTCAGCGCTGTTGCCCTCGTCACCAGTTGTGAGGATCCTGAAGAGCCAGTGACAGCTTCCAGCCAGCCTCCTGGAGAGGTTTCCTACAGGAAAGCTGCTGTGACCTTGAGCAGGCTCTCCATAGAGTCCCAAATCTGACTTTTCCTGCTGTTAAAGCCCCTCCCAACAATTCCTCCCCTCGTGGCTCCTCGAACACAGACAGCGGGCTCGTGTGCAGCAGTATTTATGTCCCAGACCTCGTGGCCACACTGTCACACACCGTCACACCCTGCTGGGCTGCGGGGACAGCTCTGCGCTGCGGGAACGAGGGAGCAGCTTCCACTTGGGATGTCCAGAGAGCCCCTGCACTGGAGCAAACACTGGTGAACTTCCTTCCCCTGCAGGGACCAGGGCTGGCCGTGCCCAGAGATGCAGAACAACCTCGGCAGGGCACACTAACCATGCCCTGTGCCCTCTGGGGAGGGGTTTCCAAGCTGCTTCGTTGGTTTGGAAAGCCCATTCCAGCCCCTCCAGGAGGTTCTGGAGCTCCATTATCCCAACAAGTGATTCCTCAGATCCAGCCTCATCCCAGAGCTCCTCTGGGGAATCCGTGGGGTGGTTCTTTGTAAGACAAAGGAATGACTGACCCCAGTGCTCCTGGGTGGCTTTGGACACCTGCTCACATCCTGCCCAGTCCTGTGGGACCCAGAGTGGGATCCTGGAGAGCTTTCATCCCTAATCATGAACCATTCCCTGAGGTGCTGCTCCCTCAGCAGCTGGAGGGATGCAGGGGGTCAAAAAATAAAAAAAAAATCAAAACAAGACCTCTGGTTTTAAATCAGCAGAATCAGATTGAGCCTTGAGGAGGAGATCATGTCTGGAGTGATCTGTGCAGTATTTGATATCAAATCCTCTTTCATTTCATTTCGCTTTTCTTTTCAGCGTGTTGCACTTCCTTGCAAAGACAAAGATCAATCTGGAGAGCAAACAGGGTGATTTTGTCAGAATGAAAAGTGCTTGTCTCAGATGGCTGTGTTAAAATGATCCTTCACAAGAAATCCAACAACTCCGACTCAAACTGGGGGGAAAAAAAAGGAAAACATTGATGCTCTGAAGGTGTCTGTGACGTGGAAGTTCCGTGCTCTGCACGTCTCTGTAATTATCCAGTGAGCAATGCCTCATCATGCTCTTGCCCCTGATGATTGCAGTTCATTTGCGTTGTGTTTAATTACCCTGCAAACGTAAAATAATCATATCGGAGTTGCTGGGGTTGAGCTCACCTGACCTTAGCAGCAACGAAATTCAGTGTTTGCCTGCTCTCTGTGGTTCCTGGAACTCTTCAGTCTCCACAGGAGAGTTCACTCCACCTTCCTCTGGTTTTTCAGGATGAGTTTATCCTGGAAATGTTCATCCCTCTCCATTTATTGCTGACGGAGATGAAACGACTGCTGTGGAAATGCTGGCTAACTTTAGGCTGCTAAAATTAGGTCTGACGAGTCATTCACATCATTCTGACTAATTAATTGGGCTTTTATGAGCTCATCACGTTTAATGAAGAAAAAAATAGCCTGCTAAGAGGCTTTTTTTTCTTTTTTTCTTTTTTTTCCCCCCCCTGCAATTTACTCCATGTAGTAGTAGGATTGCTGGATTATTTTAATGTATTTCTCTTTTGCTAGCACTTGTCTCTGGATAAACATGATCCCTTTAGGTAAAGCTGAAGCCTGGGGGGTGTTAGTTATTCCAAAACTCATTAATTAGCCCATTTTATATGCTGATTCATCAGCAGCAACCACTTATAAGTGCAGTAAAAACCATCTTGTTGTATCCTGGATTTAAACACTGGCAGACATGGGGGAAATAGTCTAGAAAAAAATGGAAAGGAATGTAGGAAAATGTGGAAGAGTCTCAGCACTTCTGTGGTGTTGGAAAAAACACCATTGGGATTGAATAAAATAGAATATCACCTTCCAGACATGGGAATTAACCCTTCCACTCCCCTCAGATCCTGGCTGGGGTGCTTTTATTTAATGCTGGGCACAACTTTTTGGGAAAGATGTGGAGAAATTGGAAGGGAATGGGGAGATGTGGAAAAGCTGTCGGTGAGGAAGGAGGGAAATGGCCTAAAAAGGGCCCTAAAAAGGGTTGGGAGGCAAAGAGCTCTCAAACACAGAAATTGCATTGGGAGAGAGGGAAATCTGGGGCTGGGAGAGGATGGGACAGGAAAAAATGGGATTACACTGGGGGAAAAATAATTAGGAAATGCATAACGAGGGTGAGGGTGACAGAGATGAGGGTTAACCTCTGTGGTGGCTCTGGGGAGCCTGGTGGAGGAGGAAACAGTGAAAGAAAGGCCACCCTGGAGCTTCCCAAGCCTTCTGCTCTGGGATGCCGTGGTTTCCACACATGGAATGTCCCACATGGACACAGCTGCTGCTCTCACCCTCCGTGTTCACCTCATCCCAGAGTGACGGCACCCAGAGGTGAGATATGGCTGAGATAAGTGACCAAAACCCCCACATTCCTTCCCCAGGTGCCAATTCCAGGTGCTGGCTGCCACAGCAGCTCCCCTGAGGAGCTGGGGAGCTCAGCTGCCTTCCCTTCCCCAAGCTCTCCTCCCTGGGAGCCTCCGGACAGAAATTCTTCCTCTGGAAAGGCTTTGCTGGAAGTGAAAGCACCGGGAGTCTGATTTGGGGATTTGTCCTGTGGCTTTTGGCACAGAGAGATGCAAATAATAAATGCAAATATGTGAGTATGGCTGGTAAGGTGTGCCTGGCTCAGCTGAGGAGGGCCAGGAAGAAACTTCTCCCCTGGGCATGTTAATTCATAAAAAGCTGCTTTATATTTTCTTCTACTTTTATCTCCAACCTCTGATCCCAGCCCGTGCTGGAGAACCACTGCTCTCAACCAGCCTGGCTTTTTTCTCTTTGCTACTTTAATTTCATTTATCCCAGTACAAACACGATGTATAATAATGATGAATAGCAAAGCATGCAGTTATTTTTATTTTTATTTTTTAAATGAATAAAAACATCGAAATAAAGAACATTCCTCTGCCACACACCTTGTGAGAGCACATTGGGCTTTTCTACTCTTCAGCTAGAGGTTTTAAGCTTCCATATCCAGTTTCTCTGGGCAAGCTGTGCCAGGATCTCACCGCCTTCACAGGGAATTTTTTGCTAATTTCTCATCTGTCCCTGCCCTCTGGCACTGGGAGCCATTCCCTGTGTCCTGTCCCTCCATCCCTTGTCCCCAGTCCCTCTCCAGCTCTCCCTGGAATCTTCTCCTCTCCAGGTTTATATTTAGGCAGGCCTAAACTGCCTAGAGCCAGTTCTTAATCCTTCCTCCCTAGGAAAGGACCTAGGAAAGGCTCCTGCAGGACACTGGACAGTGGAAAAATAGGATAAATAGGATAAATAGGATAAATAGGATAAATAGGATAAATAGGATAAATGAGAGGGAGACTCTTCCTCCCTCATCTGCTCTTTCTCAGTGAGAACTTCCCAGGGTTTATTTTTCATTGCCATTGTAGGCCTGAGCAATAAAAAATCAACCAAGACTCCCAAAAGTAACAACACGTGCATCCCCCAGCAGGAAACCAACCTGAGCCTCCAGTCATTCCCAATTAATTGGAGCAGAATTCCCACCAGCCCAAAGGGAAGGACCTGGGGATATTTTGGGCCGTTCCTTGGTGAAACAACAGGGCCCTCCTGCTCTTCCAGAGCCTTGCAGGTCTCCTTGGGGCTTCCCAAAGCCAATTCCTGGAGCTGAGGAACAGCAGCTCCTTCCCAGCCACTGCTGAGAGGCAGGAATTGGAATTTCTGTGTGAAAGTTGCTCACCCCGTCCCCGACCTTTCCACAAAATTTACCAGCTGAAGCAAAATTCTACACAACAAAGAGCAAACACAAACCACCCTGCGCTGGCCTCCTGACTCATGGTGAAAATTTCACCCTGGTTATTTTCCCTTGGAAAGCAGCACCGTTGTTCCGGGTCAAGATTAATTTATGTCAAAGGGGGTATAATAAGAGATTATTATATCATTTATTTTTCCAGCTTTGCTCACCACCATTCATTAGGGCAGCTGGCATCTCCTCCCCCGTTATCATGTGTCATTTAGTGCATACTTTTTGTGAAGTTGGGTTTCAGATGTGGGACAGGATATTATCCCCTTGTTTATCCCTTGTTTCTCACGGGCTGTGCAGGAGGTCTGAGCTCACTTCAGGAAACAGCAGGTACCTTTCAGGGCATCGGAAATGTTGTGTAGGTGAAAAAAAAAAATAAAAAATGCTTCTAAGCTTTTTTTTTGTCTCTTAAATCTTGGGTGGTTGGAGCTGGGAACCTGCAAACAGGAGGAGTTGGTGTCTGTGGTGGGCAGGAGGGGCCCAAAGCAGGGAAAAGGAAGAAGCATCTGACAACAGAGTCACTTGCAGGCAGACAGGGGAGGTGTGAGACATGAGCAGGCTGAAACAAGAAGCTGAAAGTTTTCATCTGGGCTGAAAATTGTGGGTCGGTGTTTTCATGGATGGGGCTTAAAAATCACAGTGCAGGAGCTGCCTCCAGGACTCAGAGGTTTTTGTGAGGTCTGGTGGCTGAGGAGCTGCTGGGGATGGACACAAAGGCAGAGTGAGGATGGGCAGTTCTGGCTGGGGCTCCCTGGGAAGCCAGGAGGGTTTGGAGCCCTGATATCGACACCTCCCAATGTTTTCTTCAGGACAGGCAACACAAAGTCACCTTGGACTGTCAAAAACGCACAGGGATTTCCCACCCAGGTGTGTCAGGGGCCCGTGGAATGGTTTGGGATGGAAGGGAGCTCAAAGCTCATCCAGTGGCACCCCTGCCATGGCAGGGACACCTCCCACACAGCAGGCTGCTCCAGCCTGGCCTTGGACACTGCCAGGGATCCAGGGGCAGCCGCAGCTCATGGGGGAGTTTCTCCCAAGCACCTCATCCAAATCTCCCCTCTTTCAGCTTCAAACCATTGCCCCTTTTCCTAGCACTGTCTCCCCACCCAACAAACCACTCTCCCCATTGGTGGCCATCCCCCTTTAGAGTCTGGACCAATCCCAATCCCCATCCCGATCCCGACACCAATCCTGATCCTGATCCCAGTCCTGATTCCTATCAATCTGATCCCAATCCCCATCCGTGTCCTGATCCTGATCTTGATCCCCACCTCAATCCTGATCCCGATCCTGATCCTGATCCCCATCCTGATTTCGGTCCTGATCCCAATCCTTATCAATCCTATTCCTATCGCCATCCCCATCCCAATCCCCATCCCAATACCAGTCCTCATCCCGATCCCGATCCCGATCCCCATCCTGATCCCGGTCCCGGTCCCGATCCCGATCCCGATCCCGATCCCAATCCCGATCCCGATCCCGATCCCTGTCCCGATCCCGATCCCGATCCCGATCCCCATCCCGATCCCGATCCCGATCCCTGTCCCGATCCCGATCCCGGTCCCGATCCCTGTCCCGATCCCCATCCCGATCCCCATCCCGATCCCCATCCCGATCCCCATCCCGATCCCCATCCCGATCCCCATCCCGATCCCCATCCCGATCCCGATCCCCATCCCCATCCCCATCCCGATCCCCATCCCGATCCCAATCCCGATCCCCATCCCGATCCCCATCCCCATCCCGATCCCCATCCCCATCCCGATCCCCATCCCGATCCCGATCCCGATCCCGATCCCCATCCCCATCCCCATCCCCATCCCGATCCCGATCCCCATCCCCATCCCGATCCCGGTCCCGATCCCTGTCCCGATCCCCATCCCGATCCCCATCCCGATCCCCATCCCCATCCCCATCCCCATCCCCATCCCCATCCCGATCCCCATCCCGATCCCAATCCCGATCCCCATCCCGATCCCCATCCCCATCCCGATCCCCATCCCCATCCCGATCCCCATCCCGATCCCGATCCCGATCCCGATCCCGATCCCGATCCCGGTCCCGATCCCGATCCCGATCCCCATCCCGATCCCGATCCCTGTCCCGATCCCGATCCCGATCCCGATCCCCATCCCGATCCCGGTCCCGGTCCCGATCCCGATCCCGATCCCGATCCCCATCCCGATCCCGGTCCCGGTCCCGATCCCGATCCCCATCCCCATCCCCATCCCCATCCCGATCCCGGTCCCGGTCCCGGTCCCGATCCCGATCCCGATCCCGATCCCGATCCCCATCCCGATCCCGGTCCCGGTCCCGGTCCCGATCCCGATCCCGATCCCCATCCCCATCCCGATCCCGATCCCGATCCCGGTCCCTCGGCCGCCACCTGGCGGCAGCGCCCGGAGCTGCGGCGGGCGCCGAGCGGTCCCCGGAGCATCCGCGGCGACAGAGGCGACAGCGGCGACAGCGGCGACAGCGGCGACAGCGGCTCAGCCCCGCTCGGCCCCGCTCGGCTCCCCCGCCTGCCCTCGCCTCCTTTCTGCACCCCCGGGACTGGACCCCCACCCATCACCCCCAAAGAAGCGGGGTTATAACCAGCCGAGCTGCTGCCGGTGAATTCCCAGCACTCCCAGTATTTCCATCCCAGGAAATCTGGGCACAGCTCTCCCATTCAGCACCGTCGGTCAGCGCAGAACCCATTTTATTATAAAATTGAGCCGGTTGATTTTGTACCGTTGCCCTTTATATACAACGGCAGAGCAGGGAGGAGCTGGCCCGGTTTGCCAGCTTAGGTAAATATAGCCGGGCAAACCTGGCTGCCCTCCACAGGAACCTTTCCAATAGGGCAATGAGCTATTTGTGGCCAAAGGGACAGACCTGGGGACATATCAGTGACCGAGAGCCGCCCGTTTGTTTGGGCCAGGGAACGTGTGTGCGTGTAGAAAGGCAACGCTAACATTTCTTACCGTGTAAAACTCCGCACAGAAAAGCTCCAGAATAGAAATGCCTTAATAATTATCTCATCTCCAGTGCCATGTCCACTTCTGGATGCACATTTTCCGTCGAGCGGCTTCGTGCGTTCTCTCACGCACGGGAGTAGCTCCAATGAAACATCTGCTGAGCCCTCCGTATCATCCTCCTCCTTCACATCCTCTTGCGGGCTCTAGGAAGCTCCACAAGTGTCAGGCAGCTGCTCTGCTGCGACTACCGGGCACTGCACTCGCTCCTCGTGCTTCCCCATCTTTGATCACGGCGTGTCTCCCAGCCCTGTCTGACAGGGGA
>NW_028256082.1:0-43360 GCF_971803275.1 Cyanistes caeruleus | reverse complement strand
GTGTGTACATGAAGCAGCATCATAACATTTGCTAAAATATCTTTAAAAATGATATTATTTATTCCATTCTAAAAGGGGCAAGAGTATCCCTGTGGAACCCTCTGAGTTGTTTATTATATTAATGCTGTGTATTTGCAGATATGCAGCAAGGAAATCTCTTATAAAGAGAAGGATTAAAAAAGGAATTATGGTAACATTGTAGAGGTTACCCTCAAAGCTGAAGCTCTTCTGTGACCACAGCTTCACTTTGTGCTGAAGTTCCTCTGAAATGGGGAGATCCTCTACATGCAGTGATGTTCTTAGAGAAAAAAAAACACAAAATTTTGGAGTTTCTCTCTTAAAAACCATCACCAAACACCCCTGAATGTTGACAACCTCCCAGAAAACTCTGCTGAAGGGTTCAGCTTTCCTTGCATGAAGGAATATCAGCCCATTTTGACTTGGAATCAACTCGAGTTTTTGTCATAAGGCATTTTAGGTATTTTCCTGCTAATTATACATCTGCTGTCTGCAGAAGATAAATAGGGTGTCTCAAGTAAGCATTTAACCATCCAATTAACATAATCGTTAGACAATGAAGATCAAATTATTGGCAAAAATTAGCTTGTTATGTTCTAATAAGGCAAAAAGGAAAATTATTATATTCTAGTAAGGCAAAAGCCTGACATTTATGTTTCTGCTAAAGGAATTATGTAATATTTTCCAAAGGGGAAAAACCCAAAAACCAAAAACTGCTCAAAAGTCCAGTGTTTTTTTGTTTTTTTTTAATATAAAGTAGCATTTCTTCCTCCACTTATTTGGCAATAAGATTTTGTGTTCTCCCAATTTTGTACCAATCTCTCAAAATCAACTGTTTTCTTTTATCCTTCTCTTAAACTCCTCAAATATCAAAGTCCGGTAGAAAATGTTTAAAATATTTTAAAAGTTTAAAATACATATAAATTTTTCCCAAGTTTCTGTGTCCTTGGCAGGGGATTTGAAATTTAATTTAAATTCCCTTCCAACCCAAACAATTCTGTGGTTTTAGTCAGGAATCCTCACTGTAGGGGCTGCTCACCACAGATCCTTCTCCTCAGCACAACTCCTGAAGATGGAAAACAAAAAGGCACAAAATGCAAAATGTTTCTAACATGGAAAGTAAAAACAAAGGTTTAGATACAGAAAGACTTAACATCTTTAATCACTCATTTTTATTTTGCAAGACAAACCAGACGTAATTTGAAATGGCTCAGTGAGCTGTAAAAAATTGACAGTAGATGTATGTGAGAAGACTGAAAAAGCAATTATCTGAGACTAATTTGAGTTTATCAGGCAGAAATTAGACTTTTATGGGTAAAGTTAGAGTTTTGTATTAAAAATGATGCATTAAAATATATAAAATTTCAAGGGTAATATAGTTAAAGCTTCCTTGGCAAATAGCTGATTTTCTGTCTGCACAGCTCCTGCTTTCTCAACAGCTTTTATTCAAGTAGGAAACAATCTAAAATAACAGATAATAAAAAATACTGTAATACATAAAAAGGAGGGGAAAAAAATCTCTCTTTGGCTTTGTATCTGACTTCTGCAACATTAGGGATGCCAAACTATTATTGTCAGTTCCTGAAGAGGTGGGACAGAGTTCACGTCAGAGATGCAGCTCTTGTAAAACACTTTTTGGAAAAGGTACATTAACATGAGTGCACTAAGTCTTTCACTGACCCCAGAGAAGACTTTATAAAGCAGTTTAGAGGTTTTTCTACATTTTAAAAAAGTGAATTGATGCTCTACCAGGGCAAAAGTCTAATTATTCTATGCAATTACATCAGAGTTTCTACTCTTACATGTTAAAAGCATTAAGAAAAATGTATTTTATTGCTCACATTTCTAAGAGCTCTCCTGTTTCCCTAGAAGGTGTCAATCCTGAAATATTCCATGCAGTAGTTACTGTTTAGTGGCCAAACTCTTGTTTATGTAATTTTCCAACAAAATAAGGGACTGTTTAGAGTACATTCACGTCCAGAATGAAGTAATGTCTCTCAGGATGCAAAATGGATGTCCTGAAGGGTAAGAAATAGAAATGAAAGGATAAAATTTGAGCTTGTGAAAAAACATTTGAATAAGTGCCTTATTAATCACTTTTTATAGTATTAAATGCACTGTCTGGAGTGCAAAGCATTGCAGTAAACACTGGACTGAATTTTTTTGTACAAGTAAGCATAATTCTAGCATTTCCTCAGTTGTCAGTCATCAGACTTGCTGTCTCTTTCCTCATAATTTACCTGGGAACTCTATACATAATGACTCCTATAATTATATTTTTCCTACAATAATTCTGAATGCTTCAGAGAGATTGTTTATTGCAGGAGGTAAGGACCAGAATCTTTCTGTAGGATCATTAGGAAAATCTTTTGTCTCAAAAAAGTGTCTTCATCGTACAATTTAATTTACTTGATTAGATGCAAAAGACAATCGAAAAAAGGAAACAAGGAGTCAAACATAAGGAGGCTTTCACTAAATGGGGTAAAATTTAGATTCCTGGCAGGAATTCTTTCATTTCAAAGATTCATATCTTAATGAGCCTTGGAGAAGCCTTTATTGTCTCTCTAGTGAAGAACAATAGTTCTCCAGCCCATAATTGCAGATTTGGTAGATAACAGAACCTTTTCTCTTCCCAGAATCCTGTCAGTGAAAAATATTGGTGCAATTGGTGAGCACACATTGCAAAATGGGCAAACTTCTGGGATCTAATAGCAATAGCAAGTTCTGATGACTGAAACAACCAGAAAAAAGCAAAATTAATTCCATGAATTTCAGTACCTAATATATTCTAGGAAAAATTCCCACATTCAGTGATTCAGTTCATCTGGATAAATACATCAGGGATGTATTTACTTAAATACCCCAAAAGGTTTGTGAAGGACATTTTTATAAGCCAAATTTATTGTCAAAGAAATAATATTTTATCACACCTGTCCTTTAGAACTTCAAGATTTTCTTCTGATCAGATGGCCTAAAATCTTTGTCAGGTCCATTCCTTAAGAACTTTACAGGTAATATTCCATTGTCATGGAAGAGGAAAGGTCAAGGTTTGTCACAGCTCCTCTAGATCAGAGTGTGCTTGAAAAGACAGCATAAATACCATGAGGATATGTTCCTTAACACAATTTATTGTAACTGGCTTTGGAGAGTGGGGAGGAGACAAAGATAACGGAGGAGAAATTCTTCTGGAAATGAATTTTGTGCATGTAAATGTTTTTAATAACCCAGATGTTTTGATAGCGCTGCCCTCCACAAATGGTGGCAAAGTGATTCTCCAGGGTGTTTTTCCTCCCTGCCTGAGACATTCAGCAAATGAGAATGGAGGTTATCTTCAGTCCCTGAAATTCTGAGCACATTGCTGCAAAGAGGCTAAAGGAGGGACTCTTTTCCTAATGTCAGTCCTTGATCATTCCCAGATTTGTCCCTAAAGGCATTTTTCTTTTTTTTTGGCCGAGCCTAATTCATTTTTTTTTAATTAAAATGATAATATTCCATCCATATTCCTTTGAGAAGAGCTTAGCCTTTACATTACAATTATGTGCTATCTTACATGTCTTTACATGATAATGATTTTGCTGTTACTCAATAACTATGCTAATTTCAAACACAGGAGGTAAGATTATCTCCCTCCCAACACTTCATTTCATACCATTCCACCCTGAAACATACAGCCCTTCTTCCCATTTACATAAACATCATTGCCAGGTCCTTCCCACTATCACAGTCCCCCATAATCTGCTGGTCTTTATGTACATAACACTGATCCTTGTCTTCCCAAAGTCTATGCAGCAGCAAGATAATCAGGAGCTCATGATGAAATCATTACATTCCTGTGTTATTCTCAATTTACATCGAGCACAGCTCTGCAGCTGCAAATCCCATACTTGGCTACACCTCAGCAATTACATTTACAGGTCACAGATTGTTTCATTCTTTTCATTTTCCAGATTATCATGAACAAATAAATAAACAGATAAACATTTCGCTGTCTGACCAAGCGATGAAAGTACAAGCAATTTAAGGTACAATAACTACAAAGAGCTTCTTTAGCTTATAATTTATTGCTGAATTTCTGTATGAGAGGGGATCTCACCAATCCATACCAACATCTCCAAGGGGTGCCAGAGGATGGTGCCAGGCTCTGCTCAGAGGTGCCAGTGCCAGGATGAGGAGCAGAGCCCATAAACAACACCACAATGAGCTCCACCTCACCAAGAGGAAGAACTTTCTGTGGAGAGGGCAGAGATGTCCAGAGGGGTGTGGGGTCTCTGTCTGGAGACATCCCAAACCCACCTGGACCCCTTCCTGGGTCACCAGCTCCAGGTGACCCTGCCTTGGCAGGGGGTTGGACTGGCTGATATCCAGAGCTCCCTTCCAGCCCTGATTTTTCTCTGATTCTGTATCATAGAAAACAGTTTTTGCCTTATTTTGAATGTAAGTTTATGCTAAGTTTAATGAGGCTTGCTAAATCTGACACATCCTATCTGGATACCACAGTGATAGATACATTAGATATACCAAAATAGATATATTAGACAGGCAGAATTAGCACTGTATGTGCTAAGGTTGATTGATTACTTGATGAGTATTATATTCCCTTTACTGTTCTCTAAACCCCAGCTTTATTAACTCCAACCAATTTTCTCCAACTCTTCAATTTGTAGAACTAATTGTGCCTCGTTGCAGCTTCCTCCATTTAACTGATGAAGACTTAAGAGACAGAAGACTTCTACAGATAGAAGTTGACAATATACATAAAAAGCAGAGTTTTATAAACTGAAACTTGTTTAACCATATTTATATGTTAATTGAAATGTTTATGTGCAGGCAAAATCCTGTATATGAATATTTAATAAATTCAGTTCTGGATTTTACTTTTTTTTACAGGAAAATATGAATTTTGGTTGAGTAAAAGTTCCATAAAACCTTTACAATTTTTCTTTATTAACTATAGAAAGGTACGGAGATATTTGTGTTGTCTTCATTGTTTCTGAATTAAATTTATAGCACTAATGCCCATGCCTGTGATTTATAGAGGAGAGTGTTTTTTTCTCCTGCTCGGAGCATTGATTTTCTATAACAATTTAAAGCAGGCACTGCATCTATGGAACAGGTAATGAATAACATCTTCATAGGCAGAAGGGCATTCTAAACAAATATTTGCAAGAATTGATCTCACCTTTGTTTTGTCCTCTGTCTGGGGAAACGTGTTGTGTAGATTGTTATTAGTATTAATCTGATTTTCATGGCAATATGTTTGTTCTCTACCCAGATACAGAAAACATATATTAGAATTAATTTGATGTTACATTTAACATCTTGGATAAGTTTAGAACTTAAACTTCTACTGACCATTTAATACTTGAATCAAAAGTTCTGTTTAGCAACATCAGATCCATTAAACAGTTTGGAGCAGGAGCTGGTCTTTGGAAACCAATTGTATCATTTTTACAGGGGCATAAAATTGCTCAGAGTTATTACAGCATTGTATGAAGCAATAACTGTTTTCACAATTAAAAACATATTTGCTGTGGGAATTTAAAGACAAATGTTATTTATTGTGTATTTTAGTTACAGCAAGTGAAAGTGAAGTTAGATTGTAAATTCAGCATTTACTATTTTTTATGGTTTAATTTGACACCATAATCAATTTTTCTTTATTTGTTGAGGTTTTTTTTTTTTTTAGCAGAAAATACACTGTCATAATTTCATTTTATTTTTGTCATCATAAGTGAGCTTCCACCAGAAGCTGCTGGAAACAGCCCTCTCAAGCAGCAATGGCAGCATAATTAGGTCTCTGCAGACTTATTCCGAAACCACTTAGTGCAAAGGCGTAATCTCCTGTCATGACATAATAATGTGTTCTCCATGGGCCAGCTCAGAGCTTGCTTTGACAGTGGAAAGAAAATGATTTTAGGTGAGACCTGCAGGGATTTTTGCTTCAGGAATTTCTGCCCCACCGAGGCTCGCTCTGTCCTCACACCCACAGGCACCATCCTCAGTGATGCCTCAGCACTTCAGCCTTTCTATCTGTCCTGTGCTGCATTAGAACTCTAAACTCCACATAAATTGTTAGTTAATTCTCTTCACATGCTGCTCAGACAAAAGAATCCCTCTAGGCCTGAGATCCAAGGATACCCTGCAGCCCCAGGCCCCAAAAGTATCAACAAAAGTGAATTTTGGGGGAATATTACTTCATCACCTGAAGCTGTAATTGATATGTAAACGGACCAAACCTACATCTGTTTGAAAAACTCGTGACCATCCTGGGTGCAACCTCTCTTGCAGGCTTTTGACTGCCTAAGGAGCATCTGTTGAAGGCCTTTAATAAATATCCACTTTATTCTCTTATCCTTGTCTAGCCTCTGCTCAGGTGGCCACTCCAAGGCATCATCTGAAGGCAAAGCACAGCAAACCAAGGTTGTTGGCTGGTAAAAAATCCACCTGTGAGAGGCTGGGGTCAGGAGATTTGCTGCTCACAGGATCCTTTGTTTCTAACCAGGCTCACCCTGTAAAAATCCCTCTAGGCCCTAAAACAACCATGGTAGGACAAAAATCTCTGGGTGCTTTCTCCAAGTCTATCAATGTCTAATAATAACATAATAATAATATAATATTCTATAATATTCTATAATATTCTATAATATAATAATATAATATTCTATAATATTCTATAATATTCTATAATATTCTATAATATTCTATAATATAATATTCTATAATATTCTATAATATAATATTCTATAATATTCTATAATATAATATAATATAATATAATATAATATAATATAATATAATAATATAATAATATAACAAACATAATATAATATTCTATAATATTCTATAATGTAATATAATATTCTATAATATTCTATAATACAATATAATACAATATAATACAATAAATATAATACAATAAATATAATGTAATGTAATGTAATGTAATGTAATATAATATAATATTTTTATATCTAAGTTTTAGAAGAAAATAAGAAGTAGGATATCAGAGAATCACAGAAAGTTTGGGGTAGGAAGGGATTTTCAGGACCTGATTCCACCCCATGCCACAGGCACCTTCCACTATCCCAGGTTGCTCCAAGCCCCCTCCAACCTGGCTCTGGACAATCCCACAGATGGGGCAGACACAACCCATGGATATGATGAATATCACTCATAAAACTTCTTCCTTCTTGTACTCAAGTCAGATTCATTATTTCCAACATTAATAACAGAGATTTATTAAAATTCATTACAAACTTAAATTGTCATTAAAATAGTTCTTATCCCATCTGTGCTAGAAGCAGCCTTTGTTTTACTATCTCGTGTTTAATTTTTCAAGACTTCAGAAAGTATTTAGTGTGAAGGTTTTAATTGTTTAACACAGATGCAAGAAGCTGGGTGGCTTCAAGTCAGCAAAATGGAATGCTGAAGTACCTTGTTGAAAATGGAAACAAATTAATTTTACAACAGCAAACTGAAAAATAAAATCTCTGCAACATAAAGGAAAATTTTATTATCACAAATACCTAACAGCTCCTTCCGATTTAACCTTGAACACATTTTTATTACTTTAGTTGGAAAAAAACCTAAAAACTTGCCTTACAATAAAGTTATACAAATATTCAGCTTTCTTTAAATAGCCTCAGGAAAAAAAGAAGAAATTTTGGAATAAAATCCTTTCCAGGCTATTTCCTATGATGAAAAAACAAAGAAGAAACTATAAAAATCACTGTGTCATTACCATCAGAGGCCAGAGAGACCCATGGGTTGCAGAATTATTGTCCCATAAACATGTGTGAAAACCATAAATGTTAACTGAATGTGTGTCTATTCTGTGATCCCTTGAGATGCCAGGAGGCAGAATTGAAGATCTCCACAGTGGGATACACATTCTGACCCTTATCAGCACAAACCTTGACACGGGAAATTCAAGGGACAAAAGAAAACCAGCTGCTTCCATAAGAGATGATGGAAACAGAGACCCAGATGGGCACTGAGAAACAGCTCTCTGCTCCAAAGTAGAGCTTAAAGAAATTGTCAGTCACCTTTTGCTGTGCACAATAAATAAATTGATCTGGAGCTACAAATACAAACCAGATTTTTTTCACCCAAGGAGTTGTAAGTTATGTTTCAAACACGGTATATAATAGAGACATGAATAAAGCTGTGTGTTAATTATTAAATATCAGCTACATAAGTGCTTTGTTAGTTTTTGGGACAAACAAGTATTATTGTCATGCAACGTGCAGCAAATGTAGGGGATTTTAGACATATCTCATAAAATGAACATTGTCACCATAGACATCAGGCATATTCCCATTTATAGCCGATTTTTTGAGTGGTTTTAATTACTGTAAAGAAGGCTACACATATCTGTCACACAACTCCACTGCCATTTTTGACTTGGAAGTATTTTTATCTCCACATGCTCTCACATACCCTATAAACAGAAATCTGCAGATTGTCCCTTGCTGTCATCAAAGGTTTGGTCTTTCCAACATTTAGGTGTCCAGTCTGTTAACACATTGAGCACTGAACTATACTTTGCCTTGGGAATGCACTAGGAATATTTTCAGGAAGATAAATCTGCATCCTGTTGCTCTGTTTACATCTTTACCCTCTTAGCCTCTTAATAAAGTCATTCCTTTATTTCCCAAAATTATTTTTTGTTTGCTTTCAAGTCCAAGATCACCTCCCTGTTCTACGAACCCTTTGGTTGTGCTTATTCCTGACTCTGGTTCACTCCATTGCTGCATTTCCAATCAAATGCACTCAGACCTTTCCACATGGAGCCTGCTCTGGGTGATTCTAAGGGACCACTCTGATGATTTTCCCTTTCTTTCTTTTTCCCTTACTGGGTAAAACACCCAACAACAATCAGGCTGCTGATTTCTACATCTTTTTTTACATCTACATCTATTTTCCACCCACCGGAAATGTGTGAAGACAAAGATGTGCAGCCACAGCAAACACTGGGCACAGGAAATTCTGGTTAAATATTAGGATTTTAACTCTTTTTTTCCCTGCCAGAGCTGTGCCCAAACACTGGGTGCTATCCCTCAGGACATTCAAACTTGCTGGAGAAACCTGCCCCAATCTGCCCTGCTGCAAGGGCAGGAGGGGTTGGAAGAGGAGATCTCCCGAGTGCCTTCCAAGCTGGAATTAAAGTGATATTCTGCTGATGCAAAAAAAAAAAATAAATTGAAGTGATGAGTGCCATAAATGCCTCTGTTACAAAGTGTAATGAATACAAAATGATTGGACAAAGCCCCATAACAGGATTGCTTTTATACCCCAGTTTTATTTTCACTTATATACTGCTCACATTATGGGCTGTAACTTACCCCTGCATACTGCCAGCACACAGACTATTTTTTCATAATTTTCTTTTGGGTCATCAGTTTTCCCTCACACACAAACTGCAAGCAAATACCTTTACAGCTTTACAACAAAAGGAATTATTCTAGATATACCAGAACAGAGCATATCTATTATATCTTTTGTGCCTTTGATTCAGTGCCATTGTACATTTCATGAAAATAAATAGTATTTACTATGATGTAAATCGAGAAGATATTTCCTAGGCATGATATGAACAAGAGCCAGACATCTTCCACTTTTATGCACCTTTAACATTTCTTTTTATATCAGCACGTTTCTCATTCTGGCCATCTCTGACAGGTTTCAAATTATAATGCTCTTTTTTTATATTCTCAACACAGCAATCAAATCTTTAGACCTTGAGGAGAAGGAGGAAATTAAGGCCATTAACATGTTAGAGAATTGTTTGATTTACTCATTATAAATTATTCTGAAGCTGAGCAGCTCATAAGACATGCCCAAAGGGAAGACAAATTTTGATTGGCAGTGTCAAAAAAGTCAAGGACATAGAGAGGTTTTGTTAATAATTACTAAGTGCCATTAAGAAATGCTGTGTGCTATCTCTCCAAAACCAGGGTGATTCTGATCCAGGATTTCCCAGCTATCAAACATAGTAAGATCTGAATTTATAATTAAAAGACACAGTAAGAATATATGCTGTAAAGCTTATCTTAATAACTATAAAAGATGAAAAATATTAAAAAAAAACCAAACAACAAAAACCAGTCAAGCTGGAAAATCAAACTTGAAGAGAGCAAAACCCCTCAGATACAAGTTCAAAGGTGACTTCAGGGAGGCCTTTATATCATGGTCTCCTAAATCTCATTTTTTCCTTGCTACATACACAATTTTCCATCAATTTTCAAAAATACACAACAAACATCAATATCAGTCTGCAGGGCCTCCTCAGATCCCCACCTTGTAACCCTTGTTATGGGATGGATTACAGCATAAATCCTATACAAAACAGCATTTAACAGCATAAATCTGCTGTAACCCTAAACCTCTGTGCCAAGCATGGCAGCTCCACATGGCTGTGCCCATTAAATGTGTGAACTTCCAGAAAAATGTTTCCTTAGATGATCAAATGATGCAAAATCTCAGTTTTCAGGAGAGCAAAAGCCACAGTACCCTAGGAAGGGAGGGAAGAGCAATTTTACCATCCCTCCACCTGAACTAAGCCAAAAAGCTTCCCTGAAAAAACAGGTGCCAGACCTTACAGATGGAACTATGCAAATTGAGATATTTCACTAAAAATTTGGACCTCCCCAGGTTTCGGATGTGGTTCTGTCCTTTCTGTAGCAGCCAGGGGTAAGAGTCCAGGTGAAACAGGAATCCTGGGCACTCCTGGATCACAGGGCTGGGCTTTGCTTTTCATCCTTGGGTGCTTCATACACAAACTCTAAACATTACCTGTGATGGAAAAAGGGAAAAAACATCATCCAAGCACCACTCTTCTCACTGGTATTACAAAACTCTTCACTCCAAAGAGGAGGGAACACGGGTGTGCATATTTGAATAACATTTTTTTTATTATTTTTTTTTATTACTTATACAAATAATAGTCGGGCAGACAGCTGGGAAATCAGGGCTGGAATTTTTTTCCATGTTGTCCTACTCTATCCCCCTTGCAGGCAATTTTCCCCTCTAGCAACTTTAAAGCCCTGCTTGGCTTCTGAAGCCACCTTGATGTGTGTGTGTGTCTTTCTTAAATAAATAAGGCAGCGAGCTGCCCCCTGGGTAAGGCACAATGGCTCAGTGACATCCTGGCAGCAGCTGACACATGCTTCTCTCCTCATTTTCAGCCCAAAAGTTCACTGCTCTGCTAGAATTAAAAGCACTTTACAGGGGGTTTCCTATGGACAGAAATTTTTTAAAGCCAAGGAAGATCAAAATTTTCTTCTGGCACTAAAAAGGAGTTTTAATTTGTATTAGCAATGCCATGTTGTTCTGAATTATTGGAGCTGTATTATTGCAGGCCACTAAAACTACAGAGTAACCACATCAAGGTTTTTTTTGTTTCATTTTTACAAGATCACAGATAATTAACATTTTATTTTGAAAGCATTTTTTCTTTTAAAAAAAAATATCCAGTAATCATTAATTTTTAATGTACTGAGCTAAGGATTTGTCTTTGATATCATTATTACAGACACTGCACGTCTGCAAATTTGAAGTGATAGGACAGCAAATGCCTTCAGAAGGACAGACACTGCCTTTGAAGTCAGTATATATATGGTTTAACATAAATGTAATTTCACAGCAAACTGCCTTTTATTGTTCACTCTTGTTTTGTCCTGACACTCAGTGTCTTGTAAAAAACATTCTGAACTTTGATATAAATAAATAATGTAATGTTTTCCTTTAAACTCTTTGAAAATGAACTAAATGGAGACAGGCAAGTGGGACAATGAACACATTTCCTTGCATGAATTCCGGTGTCCAGCTCACCCTGAGGAGCACCACGGCTCCCACATCCCATGGCCTCTCTGTTTAAAGCCATCAGGATCAGATTTTCAGCCCTTTTAAAGGTTGCAGTGCAGAAATTTCTCTTAATCTGAATGCTTTTTTTTTTTTTTTTGTAGGTCATATTCTGTTCTACCATGGGCAAAAACTGCCATAATGTTGGTTTTGAAGTGCTGGGATTATTTTCTTTTCTTTTAGCCCTGTAAAAATGTCAATTTTAGCAGTTAATATGGAACAAGAGCAATTATTTTCTTAACCATTTCACAATAAGTTTTTAATTTATTCTTTTGATAGAGAGGGACATATCTGCCTTCAAAGTCTGCAAGCCTGGGAAGCAAAGAGGGAGCCCACTGTCACAGAAAGGAGAGAAAATCTGGCTAGAAAAAAACTGCAATTAAGATTGAGCTTCCCTAAGGCAAGACAGCTTTTTGTCATCAAAGAAAACATAGACAGCACCATGTAACTGACCTAAGAGTGCTGGCTCATTAAAAACCTGCATATTTATGATATCTGTGATGGAAAGACTACTGCTGCCATGCTTGCAGAAATGCAGTCTAGGACAGCCTTGCCAGGATCCAACCTCTGGAAAGAGAAATGAAAGGATTGTGCTCCTCACAACCCTGAGTGAGCCTCCAGTTCAGGCTGAAGTTGACCATGGGATTGTGAATATTAAACCAAATGAAATAAATCTGAGTGTAAGAGCAAAACAAGGAGATGAAAGATGGAAGATGAAGATGTGGATGAGTGGATGAAGTTCCCAGAGCAGCTGGGGCTGTCCCTGGATCTCTGGAAGTGCCCAAGGCCAGGCTGGATGGGGCTGGGAGCAGCCTGGGACAGTGGGAGGTGTCCCTGCCATGGCAGGGGAGCACTGGGTGGGCTTTAAGGTCCCTTCCAATCCCAACCATCCTGGAATTCTGTGGAAGTGAAGATGCATCAGACTAAAGACACATGGTCTACATGGGGAATGTGTCAGAACCTGCCTGTCCGTTTTATCCTCAGAAATCCAGGGAAAAGTCTGATTGTTTGGGTTTGTTTTTTTCTCAGAAAAGCAGGTCACGCTCCTCACATGTACTGAACCTTGGAGTTCCCATCAGGACAAAGGGAGAGGGTACAATTCTTCAGGGAGAATGAGGAGTGAGATCCTCTGTGTGCCTGAAACTCAAATGCCTGAAAAAGCAATTCTCCTTTTCATTGCCACTCAGCCTTGCCTTGACAGGGACTTAGCAAATAAACCTCTTCTGACTCCAGTTCTGTGCCTCCAACAGCAAAACTGAGCTCCCATGAAGAGAATAAAACTCTCAAAACGTGAAAGTTCACCTTCCTTACCTTAAACAGTGAGAAAATGTGATCACAAGGGGTGGAATTCTCTTTTCCTGATGGTTTGGCATTGCTGGGACAGAGCAGGGATACCTGACTCACACCATGACGTGGGAACTGATGAAACATGACAAGCATAAAAAATTAAATGAAGGAAAACATTCCCTGTGATTTGATGGCCATGATCAACTTGACACAGAGTTGGTTGTCTAAATTTCTGGCTAACTTGAGGGTGCAAATGTTGGTAAGTCAGGAAGGTTTCCAAATTTTTGAAGCAGTAATAGTTCTCTTCCAACGTATTTCATTGATAAAATAACCAGTAACAAGACACTGCTTGCAAAAATATTTCCCACTTGGGTGTCACAACTGATTACTCATCCATTACATTGTTTTTATTTTATCCAATGGATCTTCTATCGGATAAGACCAAGGAATATGCAAATTTCCTACCATAACAGCTTTAACTAAAACATTGTTTAGTTTTCTTAATGTCTTTTATAAACGTATTTTCTCAACAGGTACAGAAATTAATTTTCAAGCCTGCAGAAAATAATGTGAATATTGTGCCTAAAACACCAACTTGAAGTGCAAAATTTTACAAGGATAACAATGTCATCAAGGAATATTAAAATTTTATCCTTGTTCTGCTGTGAATAATTTAAATTTCAGAGATTTTGCTAATAGCTTAGATAAATATTTAACACTCCTGATTTTCTGTTTAGCCATTATTCTAAATATAATGCAAAAACGGCAAATAATATAGCATTACTGCAATTACAAGCTATTTTACCAAGATAAATATTCCAAAAAACAAGGCTCTGTCATATTATTATTGAAGATAAATATTGGAAGTTTAGACAGAGAAAACTGTAGGACAGGATTACCAGCTCCTTATCTCCCTCAATTATATATATCTTTATTTATTTGCACTTTTAAACCAAAAGTCAGTACTCAAACACTTCACAGCAAAGAGTTCCCTTGAATCTGCCCATCTTCATTTATGAGGATATTCTATTTTAAAAGTCTTTACTGAGGAAAGGTTATGAGCAGAGCTAGGAGTAAAAGGATTTATTGAGGGTATTCTGTTCTAAAAATGCTTGTTGAGTAAGGTTATGACTAGAACTAGGAAGCTATAAAAGCAGAGAGCTGGGCTTTTAATAAATATATTAATTTGAACTAAATGTTACAATCCCAGAATCTCCCACCGCTTTCAGCTGATGCCACTTTTTAGCAGCAAAGTTTGATAAACACGTGCAGCTTGTGATCAATCTGACAAAATATAAAATTTCACCTGCTGAGTGCCATAGATTCCACCAACTGCTGTTGCTGCTGTAAACATTTAACAACTTCCAGAAACATTCCCATGTTTTTGCTCTCATAAAAAGTTCTTGTTCTGCAGAGCCCTGGTTTCATGGGGGCTGATAATCAAAGCATCCAATTCATACCTTTTACACTTCTGTTCCAGTGATATGAGAAATTTCTGAGGAGTGGAGTTATTTTTCCTCTTCTGTAGGAACACTATTTCCCCTGTATCCAAGTAAATAGTCATAGATCTAAAAGAGGCAATTGAATTTTTATGTCTTAAAAGACTTATCTGAAAGAGGAATACTCTTTTTAATCTTCAGAACCAGACATAAACCTGTTTTCAAATGTTACATTTTTATGTGCGCCACAATTTATCCTTATAAATGATGGATCTACTTCCAAAAAGTGACAGAAATCTGTAGTGTAAAAAATGAGTTTTAGTTTAATGAACTGGATCTAACATTTATTTAAACAGCAGATAAAAAAACCTTCACTGAAAATTATCCTCTTAAAGAATGGAAATAATGCCTTAGAATGATGTCATGAGCTTAATTTCAGGTACCTTTGGACTGTCTGAAAAAGCAGAAAAAAAAAGAAAAAAAAGCAGAAATATTAAGTATAAATAGTATATTATATATATATATATTATAAACTGTACAATGCAGAATGAAACCTTTCATCCATGAATTGCAGTAAAGATTTTTATAGTTTCAGTATCTAATGAAATTTATTTCTCATACATAATTGTTATTGACTTTCTCAATGGTAATCCCACTTATATCTAATAAATTATGGATATTGATTCCATTTAGACCCCCAAATAAATAAATAGATAAATAAATAAAAATAAAGGATTACTGTAGATCTGAAAGCTTTCAATTAAAAAAGCAACCAAACTTCCTCAGGTACAGCAGGATATGTGATGACATAAAAATAATATTTTTTTAACAGGGAATTTATATGGAAGAAATTAATATTAGAAACTAAAAAAGTTAAAGCAGTGCCCCAAAACTAAAATATTAGGGATCTAGATAGTAGTTATATGTAAAAACAATTATGAACATCCCACAAAATCAATCAAATATATTTCTTGACTTGTAGTGAAGGTAAATACTGTAGGTGCGTATTTTTATGCAAATATTTTTCCAGCTGGAGGCTCTCAACTATAAAATATAATGTTGCATATATTAGAAGAGCTTTATACATTCAAATTAACTAAAAGGGACTATGCAATTGGTCTGAATTTCTACCACCTTTAAGTTTATTCTGCTTTCTTTATGGACAGCAGCACAGCTGTCTCTGTCCTCAATAAAAGGACCACAGGAGTCTCCAGATCTGGTTCAAATTAAACCCCTGAAGTTTCTATTTAGCAGATTCACAGCTGTGGGTCCTATTTTAGTTTTACTTTCTATGCAATGTTGTGTAATTCTCATTTATTTTCCTTTCTGAGGTGTCTGTTTGCATTTCCAGTCTCCAGAGGATCCACACCAAGTTGTGAATTTCAAAGGTCCGAGTCCTACCAGAAGAAGAGGAGACACAACCAGAAGATTTCCATTGCCAGGTTTGCAATGGATTTATTGCATTATAAAATGCAATTTTATATTTTAAATTTCCTCCCTGCTTTGGAAGAAAGGAGCACTAATGCAGGGAGAGAATGATCACAGTGCAAAGCAGCCTAATTAATGCAACGTTATGCTAATTTTTATTAGTCAAAACTCATATCCTGTGTGTTCAGCTTGGGACTGATGAGGAAAATAAGAGATTTGTTGAGAGCTCCTGCAAGAGCAGGTCACATTTCAGTGCCTTAATGGGCATCTACTGCCTAATGTTTCCTCTTATACTTCTCTTTGTAAACTTTATGCTGACCTTCGAAACTGGAGCTGGATCAATACCATTTTATAAGACTATAAAACTGTATGAAACACTAAGTCAATACTGTATTTTTATCACACTTGTGATATAATGCAGTCCTGTACATCAAATAGCCCTGAGAGTACCAGAGAAGGCTCAAAATTTTGTTTAAAGATATTAATTCAACCAAGTGCTGGCCAACACCAAATTTGCTGAATGCCAAAAAATTTTTATCGGCCCAAAGACCCCTCAGTGTTCAAAAGGCTCCGTTGGTGCAAACTTAAATTGTCCAAATCCAACTAAATGTGGGACATTTTCTAGGCAGGATTTAATGCTTCTTTGTGATCTAACTCAATTTTCACATGAACAAAAAGTACCTTAATTCCTCAGAAGGTTCTACAGGGATTTACCATAAATAATGTTTTCTTTGCTCCTGCATCACAGTGTTTAATTCACAGAGGCTGACTGTGTTTTTATAAAACACACATAAACACAAATGAACATTAATAAACAAACACAACTTGAAGAAAAGCATAATAGCACAGCAGAAGAAAAGGGAAAGAGGAACACAAGATTATTTGCCGAATCTTGCAAGGAAAAATAAAGAGAAATAAGTAGCTGTAATTAGAATTTGCAATTATTTCTTGCATTCCAGGTGCAAGCATGAACAAACCCCTTTGGATCAGAACACCTCTGTGACCTTTCCATCAGTTGGAAAGCAGTCAGGCCAGCTCCTCCACCTCCCATAAAGAAAGATCTCTCCATCTTTATGGTAGAGCCAGGTTTCCTTGTGCCCAGGATCAATATTGACTCCTGAATCCTTTCCAACCCTGGTTTTATGACAGCCTGGGATAGAACAGGGGAGCCTGGCTGACACATCTGTAATCAGAACTATTTGCCAAGGCACTCATCCTCCCGAGTGTGAGCTGCTCCCCATCCTTTTTGCAATTAACACCCATCTAAGCCCTGTGAGTTGGAGGGACAATGCTCAGCTTCAAGGGCAAAACTATTTTATTGCCCTCAGCATGAGAAATCTGTACACATGAAATGTATCCCTTGTAAGAGAAATCCCCACACACCCCATCTCTAAAGAGAAAAGTATTCTTTCTGTTCAAATAAAGCTGCAAAGGCAGTCTCCAAACAAACATTCAGCTGGATCAATAGCTAGAAATTGAATAGAACATTGTCTCATGCTGCTTTATAGAATTTTCAAAAGATTTGAACCACACAAACCCAACTTTTCAAGTTCCACCACTGGGATTTATAGTCTTGTTTCCTGAGTCTAGGGAAAAAAAGCTAACAAAGAACAGATTCACATACTAAAACTTACCAAAAAAAAAAAAAATAAAAATTTCTATAGGGTCAGAAAATACCAGGGGTCTAAACTTGAGCCTAGAAAAGTAAGGGCATTCCAAGTTAGGCTCAGGTGGTTTTGCTTACCTTGGAGAAGCTCAGAGCTGAAAAGGGATTTGATACAAGTGAAACAGAGGTAATTCACCTCTAAGATCTGATGACTTACCTCTGAAAATGAAAATTAACAGGAACACATCCATGAAAACAAACAGCCTTCCCATCATTTTTTAGGGGGATATTGTTAATTTATTTAATGACTTTTTTTCCAATTGAATAGTAATATATTGTAACCTTCCTCTATATACAATGTATAAATTACTTATTTTCTATAGTACAAAACCAGGAAATAGATGTTTTGTATATGAACTAGTGGCCTAAAAGATGTGTTTTAGACATTACATCTGTGAAGAAAAACAAATTTTCTCCATTACATGGAAAGAAACATCATGAAGAAAAAGGGAAAAGGGAAAAGGGAAAAGGGGAAAGGGAAAAAAAGGGAAAAGGAAAAGGGGAAAGGGAAAAAAAGGGAAAAAAGGGAAAAAAGGGAAAAAAGGGGAAAAGGGGAAAAGGGGAAAAGGGGAAAAGGGGAAAGGGGAAAGGGGAAAGGGGAAAGGGGAAAGGGGAAAGGGGAAAGGGGAAAGGGGAAAGGGGAAAGGGGAAAGGGGAAAGGGGAAAGGGAAAAGGGGAAAGGGAAAAGGGAAAAGGGAAAAGGGAAAAGGGAAAAGGGAAAAGGGAAAAGGGAAAAGGGAAAAGGGAAAAGGGAAAAGGGAAAAGGGAAAAGGGAAAAGGGAAAAGGGAAAAGGGAAAAGGGAAAAGGGAAAAGGGAAAAGGAAAAGGAAAGGAAAGGAAAGGAAAGGAAAGGAAAGGAAAGGAAAGGAAAGGAAAGGAAAGGAAAGGAAAGGAAAGGAAAGGAAAGGAAAGGAAAGGAAAGGAAAGGAAAGGAAAGGAAAGGAAAGGAAAGGAAAGGAAAGGAAAGGAAAGGAAAGGAAAGGAAAGGAAAGGAAAGGAAAGGAAAGGAAAGGAAAGGAAAGGAAAGGAAAGGAAAGGAAAGGAAAGGAAAGGAAAGGAACACCTGTTTTGAGCACTCTATTTTTCTTCATGGAAAATAACTTCAGGCCTGAAATTCATCTTTATTTATTCTGGCTGGGAATTCTACAGCCATGTGGCCTAGGAGAGTTATCCAGTTCCAAGGTGAGGTGACAGGAGAAGTTGAAAGAGCAATTCCCCATCTCCCCAGGAGCCCAGAGCCCTTCCAGGTGTGATTCAGTTTTGCTGTCACCAGTCTGGTTCTGCAGAGCATCCTGCTGCTTTCCAGAGCAAACCCAGGTGTTCCAGAGGCTGCATAATTCCCACAACATATCATAAGTGAGGAAAACAGATTTTCAGAAGAGGAGGTTGGAACGTGGGGCTCCCAGGTTTGGATCCCACCATGTCCAGCTGTGTGTACCTGTCTAGAATTCTGCTGTATATTTTTGTTTTCATTTTCCTAAGTCACGTTAAACAATTTAATTTAATTTAAACAATTAAATAAAAAAAAGCAATCCTGCAGGCTGCTGGATCCTCAGTCAGTAAAACTCCAGTATTCTTCTGGAAGAAAAAATAAACAAGTTCATCTTTATCAACTCTGCATCATCATAGCAAATCTCAGAGAAGAACAGTGAGAAATGTTACTTCTTTTGAAAAAAATAGGATTTTTTTTTTTTTAATATAACAAAGGTTTAAAGAATAAAGGAGTCATTATTTTTTAATAATCCAGGAGAAAGTTATTCAAACAGGAGCATGCACAGAGTTAGCCATCATCTAGATCTGATACAGGACCTCAATCTCTGATACAATCACCTATCAGCTGTGGCTTGGAGATTTAATTCTCACCAGGAGAGATGCAGCTCAAACATTTACTACTGAAGTACACCTTGGTTGAAGAAATAAGTAGGAAAAGACATACTATTATGAGGAATAAAGAGAAGTGACAGCTTGGGATTATTATATTTAATTACTTTAAATGACAATGCTTTCTTTTCCTTGTCTTTCACACATAATTTTTCTCTTTTTTTCCTGTTCCTTAAATCTAAGTGCAAAGAACAGGAATTATTTCTTTCTTGGAGTAGCAAAATAAGTTTGGGTTTTGTTTGGTTTTGTTTTCTCACAGAGTTTAGTTTACACTGTATTTGTAATCATTGCAAAGAAGTTCAGAAACACATAATTTCTTGGCTTTTTTTTCTTTTTTTTTTTTTTTAATGTCTCAGGGGAGATTCTACTTTTTTAGAAGATGTGAACAAATAAGTCATCAAAAAACATGTCAAACTTGAAAGTCTCAGGCTCCAATTGTGGAAATAAGCACAACCTACTCTTGTCTCTTATAATTAGGTCTATTGATTTATGTGTTTTTGTTTTACTTGCATTTCATACAAGTATAAACAGATGAGAAAGTAGCAAGGGGAAACAAAAAGAAAGCAAATAAAGCGGTTTAACATAAAGGAAATACCTAGAAGACTGAAATTCATTATCCTGGTGTAACAGCATCTAATCTAGTCTTATTTATTTCTAGCTTCTATTACCTGAACTGTTACTCTTTAAAAATTTCCAAGACCATGCCAGACCAAGGCCATGGCAGGGACACCTCCCACTGTCCCAGGCTGTTCCAAGCCCCATCCAGCTCGGTCTGGGGCATTTCCAGGGATCCAGGGGCAGCCACAGCTGATCTGGGCAGGATCTGTGCCAGGGCCTGCCCACCCTCACAGGGAAGGATTTCTTGCAAATGCCTGAGGTCTCCTTGGAGCCTTCTCCAGGCTGAACACCTGCAGCTCTCCCAGCCTGGCTCCATGGAAGATGGAAGTCCTTGGGGGATCCTTGTGACCCTTCTCTGGATTTGCTCCAGCAGCTCCCCATCCTTTTGGAGTTGGAGCCCTGGATTTGCTCCAGCAGCTCCCCATCCTTTTGGAGCTCTGGATTTGCTCCAGCAGCTCCCCATCCTTGTTGGAGCTCTGAATTTTCTCCAGCAGCTCCCCATCCTTTTGGTGTTGGAGCTCTGGATTTTCTCCAGCAGCTCCCCATCCTTTTGGAGCTCTGGATTTTCTCCAGCAGCTCCCCATCCTTTTGGTGTTGGAGCTCTGGATTTGCTCCAGCAGCTCCCCATCCTTTTGGTGTTGGAGCTCTGGATTTTCTCCAGCAGCTCCCCATCCTTGTTGGAGCTCTGGATTTGCTCCAGCAGCTCCCCATCCTTTTGGTGTTGGAGCTCTGGATTTTCTCCAGCAGCTCCCCATCCTTTTGGAGCTCTGGGAGCTGGAGGCTGCCCTGCCTGAGCTCACTGCTGGCTCATGGTGAGCTCCTCACCCATGGACACCCCCAAATCCTTCTGCCCAGGGTTGCCCTCATAGTCTGAGCCTTTCCAGTTTGAGTTCATTCAAGGATAACTATCAGACATTCAGACACTTAGGCCAACTTTAGCAAATATTTCTCAAAATAATAGATTTTTGTACCGCACACAAGAAAAAAAAAACTACAGAGGTATTTAAATGGCCATCGATATTTTGTTCTTAATGCCCTTTTAAAATCAAATGTAACATACTACCTAAGTTCTGACTGCTCAAAATATAGCAGAATTATTTGTAAGCTGAATGACAGATAGCTGGAATTGAATTGACTTCTATAACCAGAGCTCTCCTCCCTTGGTAGGGATATATGAAAATGGAGTGCACTTACGAATGTCAGGCTCTGCTTTCTTCCAGAACTACACACTTTTTTCTGGAAGTAAAATCAATACAATAAATCAATACCTTTTCAAAGTACACAGCTGCAACAGCAAGGCATTACCATCTTCAAGTTGCAGTGCAATAATTTGAAAATATTCCTAAACTTCCATTTCAGAACTAAAATATGAGGTTTTTACTGCTGTATTTTTTAGATCTCTAAGGGTTTATGTATATAAGCCTTGCTCCAGCACATCAAACCTCAGAAATCTGATAATGTTGGAGTACAGTCACCAAAATAATAACAACAAATTTCCATTTCCACTTTCCTCCAACAAAGTTGGAAAAGCAGTTTAGTATTTCATTCGTCAAATCTTAATTTAGGACTGAAAATTTTACTTTTCCTCTCATTCAATCTCTAATTAACACACTCATTCCGTGATGACAGACTTTGAATATTTTTAGTTATTCCTGCCACAAGCTTCTAGGCACTACAGCTGTGTAGAGCATATATCTCCTCATTAAGGCAGTGGTGATACAACTAACATTTAAACGTGTGAATGTGTAATTCAGGAGTACAGGGATTAGTTATCTGGCTGAAAACTCATGAATACATATGAAAACAGTGATTACCTAAAAAGATCCTTTGCAGGTTTCTAATGTAAATGTGTATGTTCACAAATTACTTGGAATGATATGAAATAGAGCTGCTTCCCCTGAGAGGCAAAGTTGCTGTTCCATAAATTGTTTCAGGACAGTGTTTATTATCATTTTTTTAGAAGAGTGGATGATTCTCTATCACAACCTGATAAACATTTGTTATAGCTGCATCTATTACACCAGCAAAAATTTATCTAATATTTTTACATGACATTTATACTCAGGGAGCTTCCTGTGTCAAATGAAAAAAAAACCCCTTTTTTAACAAAGCAGGTAAACAAACTTTCCCGAGTCTAAATTCCTTATTTTTAACATGTGTAAAGAATTTTCCATTGAACACCCCTGCTTACTTTAATTAAAATTTAAATGATAAAATATGAACATCTGTAACCATATCCATAAATGATTATTCAGATTGCACACTGTGAGTGGATTTTGAGTGGGAAATATGAGATCTGACTGAAAGATTGAGCCCAAAGTACAGTGGGGTTGTATGAAAAGACTGGAACTGAGTTTGAGGTGAACCAAACCTAGTAACAAGAGATATCCAGAAAGGTTGGTTGTCATTTTGGGGGTTGAATAAGAAGAGTGTATGGGGTGATTTCTCAATCCCAGAGGGAAGTAAGGAAGGAGTCAGAAGTCCATTTATCCTCATGGTGTTTCCAGTGAGGAGCAGCAGTGAGCTCCAGTTTGTAGGGAGAGATGTGTGCCAGCAACTCCTCAGCTCCAAGAACCAGAGACAAGAACCAGGAGCCAAATGGGATGATCAGAAGGGTGGTTTTGGGGTCTGGGATCATGCAGCCACCTCAGTTTTGCTCCTCTGGGGTGACCTGTGGCTTCATGAGAAGTGACCAAGTGCAGGAGCTCCCAGAGAACAAAACACAACCATGAGCAAAAGCGTCGCTGCCAAAATGCAGCCACCTCACAGCACTGCTGCCCTAAATGGATCACAAATGTATTATAATCATCAATATTCATTTATTTTGTGCTCTTCACTGCAAAATTGGCAGCAATTTTGGTTGCATAAATGCACCAACACTGGGTAAGAAAATGGGAGGTGTATAATATTTCTGCTCTCATAACAATGTAACAGGATAGCTGAGGCTGGTAGAATTGTCAGCTGTTCAAATTACAGATAAATTACCTCTTTCCAAATATTTGACAGGAATACACCTTTGAAATGTTTTTGCAGCCAACATTTCAATAACAATTTGAGGTAAAATTGCAGTTGAATGAAATTCTCTCACTGTTTTAAGTGAAAAGAAGAAATTGGACAGTAAGTGGCTGCTCAGACTCTCAGCCAAAGTTTTCTGTGAGGATTCATGGGATTACACTCCCATGTAGTCCCCCTAGAGCCTCTGTTTTATTTGTGACAGCAACCAAAATATGCACGCAAAGGATTAAAAGTGCTTTTCAAGGTTAGTGCAGAAATTGGAGTTTGTCAGAAGATGGTGCTGTTAGGCTGTTTTTATCCAAGAAAATTGATTTTATTTACAAGAATAAATTTAATCTGTGTGGAGACCCCAAATTGTTGATTTGTTTCAAACATGAACATATTTAATAAATAAGTGATTTTGCATTTGTTGAGGCACAGCTTTGACCTTGAACCATTTCACTAAGTGTCTACTGATGCACTCGGGAAATCTTTTCTCAATGGGATTTTGTTTTGTTTCTGACAAATTAAATAAAATTCAGGTTGAGAATTGTTCTAGCTAAATGTGGGATAGCATGCATGGCTTCAGACATCACAATTCTTTTCCAGTTGTTGGATATATCACTGGTAGGCTTATTAATAATTTCATATTGGCAATAAACTGACTGCATAGGCCAAGGTCAGACAGTGCCATTAAACACACAAAGAGCTGAGCATTTCTGAGGGCATCCAGCGGAAAGCAGCTCAGGAAAAATTCCAAAACCACATCCATATGAGCATCAAAAATTCTTCATATAAGAAATCTACATTTGGCTCTTACGTTGAAAATGTGATCTTGCTCCATCTCCAGCAATTCCCCAGAGATAGTCCAAGTGAATACCTCTGGGAAAAATGTATAATGACCTCCAATCATTTTTTTTCTTCATTCCTTGTCTGATATTTATTGAGAAGTATTTTTCACAGCAGATTTCAATAAAGGGGCAACTTTATCAGCTGCTGTGGGGTGGGTATTTCCAGCTTTTTCTTCCAACCAAACACTTGAAATGTATTTCAAATTTCCTGGCTGAATTAAAGCTCTGTCTTTAAGACCAGATTGGAGAGAAGATGTGCTTAAGAGACTCTTGCCTTGGAGAGTGGGAAGTGGGCACTTGGGGAAGGAAGCCTAAGAACAAAGCAAATAATTCTGGTTCTTTCCATGGCTCCCTGCAGCCTGCACTTTCCAGGCTAATCTGAACACTTGACTCACTTCTTCTCCAGGCTCAGCTGCTTGGAAAGCTGTTCAGTATTGGAAAAGAAATAAAATCACAATGAAGAGTTACAGAACTAAGCACTGTCTTCTTTCCTTCCTTTTAGAATAAGAGGCTTTGAAAAGTAAATTTAAGATACTACAAAATACTGGTAGGGGTATGTTATCTTAAGGTGATGGCTCTCTCCAAAATTATGTTTTGTTCTTTAGGATTTTCTGATCTCTCTGAAACCTGATCTTACCAACAACTGAAAAACACACAACAAACACACTTCCCCCACGCAAAATTGGACCAACAGCACTTACAGGTAGGTTTTATTGTGAACATCTGTGGCTTTGAAACACCTTTAAGTTTTGAAAAATAAAAGAAGCACAAGGAAGCTAAAGAGCAAGAAGAATATGAGGGAGCATTGCACAGGGCAGCTACTCTTGCATCAGAGCAGGAATTGTGACATGACAAAGAACAGTCAGAGCTTTGCTCAGATGTTTTGCCCTAAAACTTTGTCCTTGACATCACCTTACATTTCTGTTTAGAGAACCTCCTCTCTGACACTGTCCTTCCCTCCACAGAATGACATTTTCCCGTTCAGATTCCAGGCTGTTTCCAGGGAAGCAGGTGCTGGGCACTCACCTGCAGCGTGCCTGGGAAGCTGGCGCTGACCTTGGCTGCTCCTTAGGCACTGCTGTGAGGAGCACAATTCATAACATCTCCAGGGCTTTCCTTCACTTGGAAATCACACCAAGCTAAATCACAACCTTGAGAAGTCACTTAGTGGTGTTTTCTAATTGAATGTAATTGTCAAATGAACCCAAATCCTGGGAGATCTTGCCACATTAGCACAGCACCTCCAACTGCTTAGTCACTCTGACGAGGTGTTGATCTCCCTTCCCATGGCACTACAAGCCAGGAAAGGCAGCAGTGTAACACCCAGGACAGCAGGCTTTTATTTCTGCTTCTGTCATTTGTTCATCACGTGTTATTGAGGGAAATAATCCGTGTTTTCCTGGGCTTCTTCCTTGTTTTACAGGAAACAGCAACTGGGACCTACTGGGGAGGGGAACTGAAGGACACGATTCAAACTTGGAAAATATGCTGAGATAAGAGAAGTTAAAGAAGCTCAAGTATTTATTAAGAGGAGTTAAAAAATACCATTTTTAAGAATTACTGAGGTTTCTAACCTGACATACAATTGGCAGAGTGATAGAAATTATGTTTTCTATAAATTTAGTCTTTAGTAGCGCAACACTTTATCCATATTCCTTCATTGAAACACTTTTCCCATCAACCTGATGGTTGGAGTTCAGGGATTTTTCGTGGTGTCAGCTGTATTCTAAAGAGAAACTTTAGAGGCCTGTCCTTTTTGTATTAACAGATATAAATAGCAATATCAAAAGGAATATAAAAAAATCAGTTTTTGCAGGCTTTGCACTCTGCCTGCTGTGCAACCCATGTTCTTGACCTACTGAAAGCTAATGACAGAGTTAGGGCTTAATACTCCAGCAATCATGCAGGTGATCTGTCAGACTGAAAGGATGAGTTCTCATATTAAATAAGAAAGTGGGGAGGGAAATAAAAGTCTGCTAACACATCCAGCTTGTTAAATTAACTTTGGCCAAATCCAAAAATGAAAGAGAACTAAGGCTAAAACCAGTGGCCCAGAGCACAAGGAATTTAAGGAACTCAGAGGAGGCCAAGGCTCTCTGCACTTAATGAAAAAGCCACTGACCTTGAAGGCTGATCTCAGGGACCTGATTTAGAACCACTGGAAAAACAGAAAGGTTATGTGGCAAATAACCTATTTCTTCCATAATGGAACTTCTGAATGATGTTCTGGCTGAATGCAGCAATTGACACATGTTTGCATGTTATATTTTCTAAATTTACAAAGTCTGTATAATTTATCTTACTTAATGATCTAGCACAATTTGCTTTCACTTGATGCAGGAAGAGGATTCATTCATTTAGCTTAGAGCTGCCTGCGTTTGAGGCCACATCTGATTTTACATAGGTTGACTCTGTCATGAAAATCCAGTGCAGTAACAGTTCTGTCAGTTTTTCACATTATTAAGGTTCTCCATCTGCCATTAGGGGAGAAAATCACACTCGTATATAAACAGGCTTTCTCTTACTGCTGCTTATTTCCTTTCCTCTAAGCCTTTGGATAAGCAGGGACAGCACAGAATGAAGTTCAGACACATAAACCAAGAATTGCTCTTTCCTTTTTGCAATTTCTGTTTTCTCTAATGACCACTGGCACTGGTGGCAGGATGGGTTCCTTTCCCCTTGCCTTGCTGATGACTGCTGATGCCAGAACAACAACTTCCCTGAAAAATATGTAGGACAAACAAACAAACAGAATATTATAACCTCCATAGTTTGTTTTTTTTCCCCTAATTTTGATCAGTGGCTGACATCTATGCTAAGTACAAAATGATCAGTCAGAGCATGGGGTGATTATATTGTTACAGAAGTTTCTGCATGTTACTTTACTCTCACCCTTCCATCTCTCCATCTCATTCACCCCTGAAAAAAACCACACAGCCAGCCATCTTCCAGCAGCACTTGGGCCACTGGGGGGAATATAACAGCTCTGATGAAAATTAATTGAAGCTGAAGCTATTAACACAGGTTTGGATTGACTTTCCTTATCTCAGACCACAGCTACTTAAGCACGTTAATTACAAGGTTGATCTTTGCGAGCGCGGGAGGGAAAACAGTTGTTCCTTCAGCAGCTGATACCTTGTAGAGTGTCCATTCAGGGATGTAGCACTGAGTGCTAATTAGCCCAAGAGGCAAAGCCAGCTCTGCTGCAGAGTGGTCACATCCTCAAACACGAGCCCACGTCCTGCTTTAGTCGAGCACAAGAAATTACTTTGGAAATATGAAGGCAACCAAATGCAAGACTGACAAAGATTAGCAAACACGCCAATTAATAACTGCATTACACTGCAACGACAATAAATCCTTCTATAAAATACAGAACCAATTACAAGCCACACAAATCATTAGCAGACTATTGAGATTTATGAGGAAAACTGTGACTCGATAAGAAAAAAGCATGCAATGTGCCAAACAACCTACAAAGCGCATTCCCAAATGTTCTCCAGAGGGTTTGGGGACACTGACTTTGAAATAAATCACTCACAAATCTTGGGGCTCATGGCAGGTGTCATCCCTTGGAATCCCAGTTGTTTATGTGCAGCCAACTGGCCTGAACGTTCTTTCATGGCAATGAATTAGAAATGTAAAAATGTTTAAAGCTCACCTTGAGGAAAAAAAAAAAAGCAAAACACGGGTCTTGTACAGCAAGGTAATGGCACAGGATATCACTACAAAAATGGGATGCAATAGGGATAGAAGCATGAGCATGAAAATATCACACAAAAATTTGTAATTTTTTGCTATTCTGCTATTTGATTGCTTTTGTTTAAAAAAATAGTTATTGCCAATCCCTGAGATGCAAGGAAAGAACGTGACACTACAGCAGGTCTTCTCTGCCATAGAAAAATTCTAAGAAAAGAAAATTTATTTTTATTTTTAATTTTTCATCAAGACAACCTGGGTTATATACAGAATTTAGGGCTCTTCACAGACCAGTTTACCCTTTAAAACATCCAATGGAAAATGTTGCATTTACCAAGACCCCATTCCTCACTTTGACAAAGAAGGAAAAAGCCAAACCTAAACCAAGAGTTTTAATATTTTCAGGTATAGGTTAGATCAGCTGCAAGAGGTTTTCAGTGTAGAAATAGTTTATACAACTGAATAGGTCAGCTCTGACGGTAAAAAATGCAATTAATTTATTTTTCAAATATGTTTCAGGAGATTTTTTATATTTTTGATACAGAGTTTTTTTAATTGAAGATGGGTCAGCAGCAGGTGACCTGGTCCTGACAGGCCATGGCTAGTGTGATGATGTGCTCAGCATCCCAGTGATGAACAAACATCTGTCACCTACCTGGAGATTGTCTCTCTAAAGAGATGCCCACTCTCAAAACACCTTTTTTTTTCTATATTATGTGAAAATATAATGAACTAAAGATGAATTGCTGATTTTCAGTTCAAAACACATCAAGAGGCAGGTGAAAGCTGTCCTGTGCCACAAGGAGTGAATCCTGGCTGATTTCCAGCAGAGTAAACCCTGATTTTGTGTGTGATGCTGCAGGAGAGGCAGCTGGGCCATGCATTCAGATCCATTTCTTTTCCCAAGTTTTATGTGCTCTAACGAGAGAAATGCAGCAAACCAAGGCACAGAGGCTGACTGAGTATTTACCACAGAGAACAAATGCACAGAGTTCAGGGGGGAAAGCAAGAGCTTTCCACTCTGTGAAAGGAGTATTTGATCAGAAGTACTCCACAGAAACACACAGCTCAAAAAGGGAGGAGAAAATTCTTTTCAAAGCCATTCCTGATTAACTGAAGTTGTGAGAAAAATTGTTAGAACTTGGAATAAGGGCAGGACTAGATCTTACTCAGCTACTGATTACCAAAACTCTGCATATCTAGAAAGGAAAAAGGAAAATTATTAATTTTTTTTTTCTTGATATCTTCTATGTGCAGGCTGGCTTTTGAAATAATAAAATAAGACCCATAAATAATATATTAGCAACTAATCTGAAATCACTGACATGCCATTTAATAAAAAAGTATTACTAAAAAATCTTACCTGAGGAATTACTGTATTCAAGTTAATTTAAGCCTTTTAGTCCCATACACAAAAGACAAAGGGTTTTAAAGAAAAAAGTAGTAAAGTGACTCATGGTTTGATTAATAGCAAGGGACCTGCTAATTAATAAGGTATAAAGAAAACGTTATTATCAGAAAACAAACAATGTTTTTTGTTAGATAATTTGTTGATTAAAAAGTCACAGATCAAGAGATAATGCGACAGAAGTTTTTCAACTTTTAAACTCTGCAAGGATGAGAAATTTAGTAAAATGTGGGACCTCTTCCTTCAAGCTGTAAATCAACATTTTGTTGGATATTTCCCATATCTCTCTGAGTCTTTGGCATTGTTTCTATCGAGTTCTCCTCTGAGATGTGCCAGTGAACATTCACTCTGGTAAATGAATCAAGGGCTGAGGTTAAACCACGGACATTTGGTGTTTCTATTTCCTGGCTCATTCTAACTCATTCATGTTCTGTATGAGCCCAGTCTTGCATTTTCCCATTGGAAAACAAATTCTCGGATCTCAGAGAATGCATCCCTAAATCATCTAAATCAGCCTTTGAGTGCCAGCTTAAAACCAATTTTGGCTTCTTTGTTGTTCTTCTCAAACTCCCCCATTACTGGCTTTACAGCAAAATAATCTGTGATCAAATTTCCTGCTGAATGGACAGCAGCAAGTTAGCCAGGCCTGAAGATCAAACAGGTTTAAATCAGCTGAGATTTAAAATAAATAAAAGATGGATCCATTTTTTTTAAGGGTTCAGAAACTACTGCTATAACATCTCAACAGTAAAACAGCTGACTGCTAATTTCCTTCAGCCCCTCTTTGCTTGGATCCCTTGCAGGTTCAGCTTTGTTAGTCCCTGAAAGCTGCTCTGTCCTTATTCCAGGCCTAATTCCTCTGCTGCCTGGTGGAAATGCCTGTTCACAATCATATATAAAATTTCTGGAGAAGAAATCACACAGTAATTTCATTGTTGGAATGACTTGATTACTGCCCTGAGAAGTTTGAAGTAAAGTTCAAATAAATAAGGAGCACAGGAGGTAGAACAGGAAAAGATATTTCTGCACTGAGCCTGTAGCTGGTTAAGCAAAAGAATGAGGTTCTAAAGAGTGACTATAAATAGATTATAACAATTATTATTACTTAAATATGGCCTTTAGCTGCTTCTACCTGCTAAAAATACCATTTCTTTTAACTCATTTCTGTATCACTGTGTACTCCCAAATATATTTTTTCCTTCCTTAGAAAAATATCTCACAATAATAGGGAGACCTTTTCACAGATCCTGCAAAGTTAATTGAGGCAAGGTAAGTACCAGAGGTAATTGAAGCAAAGAAAGCCCAGCACCAAGGTGAAGTCATCTCCACTTAGGGTTCATATTTAGCAGGCATTCAACCTAACAACGCTGCTAAAGGGAATAAAATTTGGTGTGTCAGGTTTAATGATACAGAAACTGGAGAGAGGGGATTAGAATGCAGCACAAGTGAGTGGTCTGAGGGAGTTTATGAGCCCTGGGTTTTATTACTCATATTCACCTGTAGGATCAGCTGCTGTATAATATTAATAGTGCAATGTTCAGGTGGCCAGAGCAAGGTTGTGGCAGCCTGTGTGTAAACCTTGCAATGTAAAAGCAGTCAGTCTCCATGGGGTAAGTCATTGTTTTAAGGTTTTTGTGAGAAACAACTTTTACACTGAGCAAAACAACAAACAAAAAATAACCCAAGCTTCTCACTATCTTTACAGACTGATTTGGCTTTTTTCTTCTAATTCTTTAGATTAGTTTGAATAACTAAATCTGGTGTATTCAACTCACTCTATATTCATTTTTAAAATAATGAAAAATCCAAATTGTTATTCTTATTTACATAGTTCTCTTTCCTCTCTGCTTCCACTGTGACACAATTGATCGTCTCATCATTCTCCTCTCCATGATACAAATAATTTTTTACTAATAAGTTTATTTTCATAGATCTCTACCCACTTTTTGCATCCCAAATGTCTGTACTTTAGACTTAACATACTGCATTTAATTAAAGAATAATTAATCTGGGCCATCTTGAAATTGTTGTGTTTTTAGAGTCTATTAAAAGTCCTTCACTTATTCTAGTTTTAATATCTTTAGCTATTTGATTAAATAGTAAAGAAAGAAGTGTCTGTTCTCATTTACTGAAATGATAGACTGCAGGTTACTAAAAGGAAAGATTGCCAAATTTCATCTTTATTATTCTACAATGTTGAGGACTGTGTATTTTCTCTGTAAGAGAGATATAATCCACTTGCTGTTAGAATTTTTGTTATTTTGCACCGGAGTAAACAACGTAAACTCAGCATCTCAGTGTAAGAAATGACTAAATAAATACATTATAAAATATAAACCAGATTAACCATCATAGATTATTAAGCAAAATCTGAATAAAAGATCAAGAAAAAACAAACTGGAGGAGAGAGGATTTTTAACTGCTCCTAATAGAGGAAAAATTATTAAGCACGCATGTAAGTGAAAACACTCTGAGTTTGGTATCTACACCACTCATCCCCAGTTTGCATTAAACTTTGAAAGAATGAAGCATTTGGATGTTGCACTAGAGCCTAACTGCTCTATAAAATGATTAAAACCATGTCTGTATTGTGATTATTAATTATTTATTATACTGCTACTGATCAGCATGATCACAAATTTTATTTGTGATCAAGAAAATTTGTGTACAGATAATATTTAGATATATACTCTGGCTGAATCAAAAGTGAAGATCATTAACTAATTAATTAATAATTAAATAATAAGCATCCACTGATTATTAAAACATCAGCTTTCAAATTACAGCAAAGAAACAGGGCAGAGCTGCTTGGTAAAACCCAAATATGTAAGTGGGGCACTTCTCCTGGTTTCCATATTTGTCCTACTTACTAAGACGCACTAAACTTCAATATATTCAAAATACCCTGATTTCCCTGTTTATTTTTGTGTCCTGCCACCTGCATGAAGCCCAGAAGGAAGATCAGCTGGTGTTTCTCATCTCCAGGCCAGCATTCCATCACTCAGCTTCTCAAAGTCCCACTTGTGTGACATAACCCATGAGAGAGCAGCTTTTACCATCACACCCATTCCTCATTATCACAGAACTTTCCTTCAGTTCATAATGTGACCACTCAGCTCCATTCCCTTCACCTTCCCCACAGGTGGTGCTACTTTCTAGTAAAATAAAGTATCTTGCTTTTAACTCTTACTTTCACAATGAAAACAGACCTTATTAAACAAAACAAAGCAAAATAAAACACAACCAGAGACCCTAAGGCTGCTGAAATGAAATAAAAGTAGTTTCTCTGATACAATAGTAAAAATCAAGCTCTGAATTTATGACATTTCTGACAAGAAACCAGCTTTGCTAGCCTGGCAGAGACATCAAGGAATGGCAGGGAGAAACACAGACTCAAAAAAAGAAATCCAAAAAATGAGAAGGAGAGAAAAAATAAAGAAAAGAAACAAGACAGACTGAATTGTGTGGGAAAATAAAAGTGTGGAGACACAGGAAATGACAGAGGAGGCTGGGGCTGGTTTGGCTCTGTGTGTGCTGTACATTATGGACTCTGAGGAGTTCCCCCTTCCTTTGGGACACCTCCTCAGCAATTTGCCATGGAACAGGACCCTGGCCATCATCTGGTCCCCCAAATGAGTGACAGTCACCCTGCAGGCAGGCCTGGGGCTCAGGAGTGACATCTGAGAGTTACAAAGGGTTGCTCAGTATCAGGGAAAGGATAACAACTGTCAAGGCTTTTTTGGTGTTGTTTTTATGTAAAAGAAGTAATTACACAAAAGTCCTTTTCCCCTTCAGTAAGCTCTGCACCAGGCAGAGCCTGCCTTGCTTTTAATAAGTTCTTTTCTGGCTTTGATCAAAGGAAAAGAAAACTGACAGAGCAAATTGGCAGAGAGCTGGCAGAATTATTGATAAGATGAACAGTTTCTTTAAGACAGCACAGTGTGGTTCCATCATTTTATAGATTCTTGCACATAAATAATTAGTGTTTTCAGAGAATCACAGAATTGTTAGCGTTGGGAGGGACCTTTGGAGATCACCCAGTCCAAGGCAGGGCCACCTGGAGCAGGTGGCACAGGAAGGTGTCCAGGTGGGTTTGGGATGTCTCCAGAGAAGCAGCAGTTCCAGGACTCTGCCTCCTCCATGGTAAGAACTTCTTCCTGGTGTTGAGGTGGAACTTGTTGTGTTTTAGTTTCTGGCCCTTTCTCCTTGTCCAGTCCCTGGGCACCACCCTCTGACCTCTTGGAGATATTTGTAGGGATTGATGAAGTCACCTCTCGTTCTTGTCCAGTCTAACCAGGCCCAGCTCTCACCAAAGGCTGGCTCTCTAACCTGAGCCACCAGCACATAGAAAGTACATCCAGCAGAAGAGGGGGAGTTCTAAAAACATCTAAATTAAGACATTAAAATTATTCAGATAAGAGTGGAAATGTCTTTCACATCCTTTACTATATTCTTTTCTTCTCAACTGTAATAAATGTAATAAGAGGGAGAACAAAGAATGACAGAATCTTCCATGTTTCATTATCATATCAAATGTTTTACCATAGCCACTGGCAAGATCATTTTATGAAGAACAAGTCCTGGAACCATTATTTTTTTCCTTCACAATTACTGGGGTAATGAATGGCACAGCACAGCTCTAAATCAGAGCGATCTGTAGTGTGGAGACAGCAGAATCCTCATGGATTGTGAGCACAGCAGAGTGAAATACTCCTTTCCCAACCAGGGAACATTTACCTGTGAGCATCAGGATGCAAAATCTGGCCAGTGCTGTTCAGTGTTTAATCTACTTTGGGGCTGACTGCAGCAGATGCAGACAGAAGTCCCTCTTCCCTTAACAAGCATTCCCTGGGAGCATCTGTCAGAGCAGGAAAACAAGTGGTTATTCAGTAAGATTTATAGCCAGCAGTCAGATAACACCCAACAGGAAATAATCACTTATGCAGTGCAACAGCTGAGCGGGGAATTAAGAGGGGCTGCATAATTGACCAGCAGCAATATCTGAAATATCTGTGCTTAGGAGAAGATTAATTTGGTCTCGTGCAGCAGGGCAGGACTCAGCCCCATGGGCAGCAGGAGGGTGTTCTCCTACACCCAGCCCTGCAGGTTGGGCTGAGGCTGGTGGGGGATCTGGTCAACCTCGACTGGAGGCAGAATATCAAACATTTATCTGCATCTATTTGCTTCCTAATGAGGGGCTAATTCAATTTTTCAACAGTGGGGGTGTGGCAGCGAGCAGGGGACGAGCAGAGGGTCCCTGGGCTGGGGGTGTGACAAAAGCTGCCCCCTCAGCAGGATTAGGGTTTGGACACTTCCCAGTGCATTGGCAGGCTGTGGATGATGCCCTATTCATTTATTTAAACATAAATTTCAAGTTCTGGCCTCCTTTTCAAAGGGCTAAGGTGGGCAGACTTAGTCCCGGTGTAGGATATGAAAGTATTGTTTGCTATTTCCATAATACCCTCATGATTTGTGCTGTTTCTCTTTGAATCTCAACATGTGACTGGTTCAGATAAGCAAAATTTCCTCCCTCTTTGGGGTGATAACCACAACCCTGAATGTTAAGCTACAAAACACTTTGCTTCCCAGTTGAAGAGGGGACTTCTGCAAGATTTCATTATCTGAAAATGATGAAACTCAGCTAAGAGGACAAGTTTCAGCTGCTGAAATAAATTAAGCTTCATCTAAGCCCTAGTGAATTTTTTAAAAAAGCAAGCTGTACTGGACATGTTTCCTACTTGAAAATGAAATCCAAGTATGTAACCACTGAAAAATGTGAATTTTTATTAAGAAAGAAACCCATCAAAATTGGATGTTAACTTTGGGAATGAGTTCATACCTTCCTTCATCTGCTATCACCCTATGGCTGCGACCTGATATTCCACTTGTAATAAACAATAATTATAAAAGATTTTTATTTGCAATGGAGCAGAATGTGAAAGGGGAATAAAACCAGAATTTGCTTTAATGACATCTGTTTAATATCCATTAAGTTTTTAGGTAACACTAAATGATACCAAATTATTGCCATGTTGTATTCTTGCATTTAAATTTTGTATTAAATAATTTATATTTTCATTTGTGGCAAAAACTTCACAACAGAAGCACTAACTGCCCTTGTGAATGTCATGGAAACAATAAATGGATTTAAAATTTTGTCTAAGAAGGTAACTGTGGAGTTTTTTATGTATTTTAATTCAGCATTAATATTGAGAACAGATGTCTCAGTTAATAAATCTGAAATTTTAGAGGAGCAGATTTTCAAGAACTGCTGCACTGTGCTTCAGAATCAAATTTTTCAACAGCAGTTTCTGCTTTGAAATCATCAGACCCTCTTGAAAATCAGAGATAGAACAATGGAAAAGGTACTCAGAAGTTACTCTGCTTTAAAAAGTAAAAAAGAAGAAAGAATTTCTCCAGCATATATTTTGCTGGATTATTTATCCTTCGTTGATCTCCAGTTTCTATAATTTATTTACTGGCCCATGTTCATTCTGCACTGTACTTTTTTATTTTATTTTATTGAACAGAAGGACCAAAGATTACTTCAACTGTTTGAACTCTTAATTAGTAACAAGACTGTGTGTTCTGTTATTGCCACGTATTTAGAGAAGAAAGTAAATGCATTTACCTACGTTTAGTTGTTTTGGATTGATTTCTTTTAGGTTAATTCCAGTTTACTTTCTCTGTGGCCAGAGTAATTGCCAGCCACCTTTTCATACAGAGTAAATTCAGAGGAATGAAGTTTTGTCCTTGGCAGTAATCCAGCTCAAAGTGCAGGCATCTGCTGAAACATTTTAAATTTCCTTCTGAAACCAGTTACTACACCTGGACATATTCAAGTATCCACTCTCTTGTAATTTAATCAATGCATTCAGTTGTTTCCTCCAAAAAGGAACAAATACCTCTGAGAACATGTTTGCAGCATAGAAGGAGCTGGATTTTGAAAAATTTATTTCTTAGTGGATTGAAAATTTCTTGCTATTTTATTTCTCAAGCCTTTTTCTTCTCATTTTTGCCTCCTTTGGTCTAGAATGCCAGACAAAAAAAAAAAAGCTCTGGAACATGTTGCCAACATTCCTGTTTTTCCAGAAGAGAATAATAACCCTGGTGTACCAGTCACCTGCTGTTCCACCATGAAGAACCGAGCATTTTCTTGAATTAGGAATTTCCTCCTATTTCTATGATTCTTGATTTACTTTTCTTCCAGACGGAAATTTCTGTTATCAGCTTTAACTACTCAAAAAAATGCTTCTCTTGCTGATGCAGGTTCTCTTTCAGTGAAGCCTGAGCAAGAGGGATAATTTTGGCAAAGGGGTGTGAGAAGAGATAGGGAATAAAAGGATTCCAGCCAATTTCTAAAGAACACGTAGAGTTACCTTTTAAATTCTTCCTTTTTTCTTTTCCCAGGATTCCACTAGAGAAAATTCTGTAGGTACAAAAAGACCTGCCTGCATTTTTAAAAGATTCTTCTGCATTATATTTAATATCAGCAGTATAATTCATCCCCTTCCACTGGGAAATTGCTGCTCAAAAAGAACTCACTTGTAACAGGATTTTATTCCTCTAGTTCATCGATTACAAGCGATTTTTTACTTGTGACTTCTAAGACTATTTTGCATAAGGGATATAAAAATTGCCTTTCCACACTAAAGTGAAGTTGTTCATTTTGTCACCACTTTTTTTTTTTTACTTTTTGAGGTTCTAACATAATTTTGAAAATCAGAGGAAAAAAAAATTAATTAATGAATGATTGTAGGATCACCACTTACACCAAGGAGATCGATTGGGTGGCGTGAGACAAATGAAACAAGGATAGAAAACAAAGAATGTGGGCACTGGATTGAAATAATCATTGAAAGACATCGACCAAGTTTGTTTCCTTGATATTGCTCAATAATTTTCCTAATTTGCATTGGTGGAAGATGATGCACACGCACACCAGGGATCAAAGGCTGTTGTGGAGCTGGGGGGTGTCGTGCTGATCTTTATTGAAGGTTTTGGGCCTCAGTGTCTCCTTGGGTTCCTCTGCACATTCCAAATTGGATTCCAGCTGTGCTGCTCCCCCTGGGAAGGACAGACAGACGTGCAGGGCTGGGTCGATACCTCGCTCTGTGCATCGCCGCCACTGGCGAGGCTGAGCCGCGCGGAGAGGGAAGAGCCTCCAAAACACAACACAGATCCTAACAGAAACACCCCAAATTTTCCAAAAATACCACTCAAGTACCCAATACTTTCCTCAACATTTTAGAACTAAGTCCTTCTACGGAAACAAAAACAGGAATTAGTAGTAAAGGTTGTGTGAAAAATTTGCCGTCGTACCAAGCGTGTGAAATCAAAGAAATGAGCAAATCTGCTTTGGATACACTGTAAAAGTGATACAGCACCCTTAAAACAATATAAAAATCTTATTAAATAGCTAAATCTGGAAGCATTTTAGCAATCTTATATTTTCTTAGCATTGGAATTAGAATTCCATATAAACTGAATACCTTAAAACTGCTTTGTAGAAAATGAGGTTTGAGTTGAAACAATACTATAAATTCTTGAGTGCTTTTAGAATTGGAGGTTTTCCAGTCCAGGATCTCAGACTCTGCATACCCAGATCCCTCAAATAAAGTAAATTTACTTTATTCTGTTTTCAGTTTATGATAATATAAATTAAACTTGATAAAACCTACTTATATAACATCAAACCAATATATACATATCTGTCCCAAAATGAACATGGCCATTCCAAGCCACTACACTTAAATTGGATGTATTTGTAAATTACTGTCAAATGCACATATTTGAGGAGGATTTACTGTGTTGAATGATCAAATATTATTAATGTGCATATGGCATATATATCAAACCTTAACATATGTCTGCAATAATATGCTTTGTATAGCAAAGCTCAGACTGCAAATGGAACTACCTTTCAAATTCTGGTTTCCCAGCTCTTCTGCATTTTTAACAGTCATCATTTCAATTTTTTTTTTCCTATAAATCACTGGTTTAAGTGTTTGTTCTGTTTCTTCCTTTGAGGCTTTCTCTTTTTAAGCACCTGCATGCAAGAGAGAACAGAAAAAGTCTGGCAGTGCCTGCGTGAGGGCCCTTCAGGAGAGAGCTATTGTGGTGTTGAATATATGTTTTGTATCTTCGCACATTAATGGGTATTCTAAAAGTTAGCTGGATTAAGCACCATCAAAGTTAACAGCCTCTTTTTACAAGACTTTATCTTTTTCATTTTAAGATGTTATTAGAATAATAAACTCGGTGCCTGGTGGGCTGAAAGCAGGCTGCCATTTAACATATTTAATGACCATCTGGAGATATTTTTTTTTTATTCAAAGTTTTATTTTGTATTTTCTCTTAAGCACTTCTTACTTTTTTTAGAAAAAGAAAAAAATCTCATTTTTTTCCTTTCCAGTTTGGAAGCACTACAAGGTGCTAAATACAAATGCCTTGTCTTTATTTTTTTATCACTTTTTATCTCTTGTCCTTTGGTTATTGTCAATTGATCATTGTTATCTATCAGGTCATGCCCAGGGTAATCTCAATATATAATAAATATAATATAATATAATATAATATAATATAATATAATATAATATAATATAATATAATATAATATAATATAATATAATATAATATAAATAATGATATTTTATATATTTTATCTTTTTAAAATTAATATATTAATGAAATTAATATTTTATAAATATAAAGAAGCCCTCAGATATGGCCTGGCTTTGGCCCTCTCTGTTAACAGCCTGTCTGCACTGCAAGTATTAACTGGTAATAATGGGATTATTTTCTTCTGCAGAGAAACACGGATGGAGGGGAAGGACAACGTGGTGGTCCCATTGTAGCTGCACTGGGGAGTGGCTTCAGCTCAGAAAACACTGCTCTGTTCCTTGCTGCCTGGTTTAAATGTTGTCTTCATTAATAAAAAATCCACACTGGATATTATCATGGACGTTACCTGGAAATCAGTGGTTAATATGTTTAAATTACCAGTGCTACTTTGTTAATATTTTGTTTAGAATTTCATGCCATGCTTTTGCAAAGTGGGAACTGCATAGCCTGGTAACGTTTAAAAGTAGGAAATACAATAATAAATGGTGCTGAATAGGTGCAAAAAAGCTAAAATAGGGCTGGCAAGATTTTTTCTACCTAAACAGTTTTCTATAAATTTCTAATTTCACTGTAGGCGCTTGGCATCTAAAACTTATTCAAAAGAAAATTTTTGGCAAACTCTGCTACATATACTTCAACATTTTGATTGCTGTTTACTTGGTTATCCTTTATTGTTTTTTGGGGGCAATTACAATAACAGGCATCCTTCTGAGAACACCTGCCAGGAAGGAGTGCATAACTGTAAATTAATGGGTGGGAATTTAGCACTATTTCTACACTGACATATGGCATTTTAGGCAAGCAATAGACAGGAAGATAGAAACATAAACATCTTGGAAGTAATGCTGTTAGGATGAAACAAACAAACAAACATATTCAAAGTAATCTGGGGCTAAAGTGACATATAAATGACAGAGTGGAATGTCCTAAACAGCTTCCCAGAGATCTGAAGGACGGCATTTGACACCCAGCCACCACATGAATAAAAGATTAAATGCATTTGTACAATTGCTTGTGCAGTCAAGAATGCAGCTTTCTTTTGGAAGAGACAAAGCACTTTCTGAGTTATTCTTGGCAATATGATGAAGTTAACTCAACCAGGTGTGGGTTTTCCTATAGCTTATCTCAGCTGGCATATCCTTGCATCACCTTTGCTTCCAGGAACAAATCTGATGGAGTTGCCAACTAAATTATTTATAGCGTTCATTGTTGCTGTTTACTATCTACAGAAACACATTTCAGTTCACATTTCAAATCTGAAATGCAAGGAAAAGTGATTCAGGTTCTTAAACGTGAATGAAAGGATTGTTTGGGAAGGTTTGCAGATGGAATTTCTCTGCCCATGCTGAGAAGGAGGACAGCAACTGAGCTCTTTCAGTGGCATCAATATCTTCCTTAATTCTGGCTGAATGTTATCTGTTGCTCTCATGAAAATATTTGAATAATGTCTAAAGAAACAGAGTTTACAAACTGGAAAGAAAGAATCCAAATATATTTTGGTGTTTTATCTTTTTCCCTGGAGCTGTGCCCTCTGCGCTGTGTTTCATGAAATTCAGAGTGGATCTCCAAACTGCCTAACTGGGATATCCCGGTTCCAACAGCATCAGGGCATCTTTATTCCCACATGGTGTCCTTTAGGGGGATCCTCAGGCTCTTTCCTGCAGGACCAGTACAAGACCTCAAGTGTCAGAAAAGGTCAGTGTAGAAGGGCAGAGTATGTCCTAAGCAGTAGCAAAAATACTCAGCACCTTACCAAAGCCACCACTGGTTAAAGCAATGCAGCACCTGCCTCTCTCAGATTTCAAACACCAGGACAACATCCAATAACCCAAACTCACTGTTTTTCTATGCATTCTTGGGAAATCACTGTAAAATAATAAATGGGAGTTCTTCAATGCTTAAAGGCGAACTCTCAGGATTTGAAAACATAAAAGAGTTTTGCTAACGCAAAGGCCAAAATTCCAGAGTAAAAATTCACGACTTGGACACAAAACGAAGCGTGACCTGGCATCCTGCTGCACTGCAGAGCACATGAGCTGAGGAGCTGTGGATTGTGCTGTGGCCAGTGAAGGAAACAAGCACAGGAAGATTTTCTGGGCTCCCTTTGAGAGCTGCAAAGTGAGGCTGACTCTCCACCCCAGCTGAAGTCATTTACATCCAGTGAAGCTCTTGCCTGGGAGCGGATCAAAGTGGAGCATCCTCAAAAGCAAGCCCTTGGATTCTAGAGGACCTAATTGTGGTTGACATGTGGACTAAAGGCAGTCTCTGAAAGAAAAAAATAAGATTCAATTAGTGTAATTTATTTCACATTTTCATATTTCTGAGTCTTTGGCTTTCATCTCTGTAACACTATTTTTTTACAAAAAAAATAAAGAAATAAATCTTACCATGTATAAAGATGAATGCAAGCTGCATTTCAAACAAAATAGTCATAACTTTTTTCTCTAAAGATTTCTGGTCTTCCAAAGTTTTATTCCTTGTTTGCTGGATTTACAATGAAACAAGAAATGCTGCAGGTTCCTCTTGAGCTCTGTGAGTGTTCCTGGACGATTCAGACTCTCATTTCTTTCAATTTTTTCATACTCCTCTTCAGAAATGCTCCTCGGCTGTGCTCCCACAAAGTGGAATCCCCACCTGCACCCCTTCTTTTTACTTCTCCCCCTCTCACTTTTACCTAATGTGATTTATGAACAAATTAATGTAAATCCTCAGTCCCAGGCTTAAATATCATTTCAACAAAAGTGAAATAACACCTTTTGTATTTTTAAAAACAAATAAAGGAAATAAACCCTGGAACTGTAATTCTTGCCAGAAGCAAAAATGTTAAAAATTGTAGCTTGGGCTGAAATATTCCATATTTCAGTCTTCACAACATAACTTCACTAAGAACATATCTAATTATGGTTTTTTTTAACAGCTGCCTTTTCAGCTGAAGTTGTGAGCTGGAGAAGACGCCTGCACAGCAAGGTGAAAGCAAAGGCACAACACAACATTCAACCCAAATCCCCCTGCCCACAGAGCAGCCTTGTTACACTCACAAGAGAAGACTATCAAAAATCTACAGGGTCATAGCCATTAATCATTTTATTTAGCTGATAAACAGGCAGCTTGCTGACTTAATTATATGTAACAGCACCCTTAAAATTCCTGCACTTGCATAGATGTTGACAACTCCACAGATTTGGATTTGGGCATTCTTGTTACTCCAGCGACTTCTGAGCCTAAACATTAATTACACTTCCATAATTATTGTACTGACAATTAATCTGAAATTCTGTGCTGAACAAGGAATGTTTACTTTTTTTATCCAAATTGACATATTTGGTTTATTCCCTCAGTCACAGATGTACAGCCACCCCTTCGTCAATCTGGACTAACTGCATTATGTTAATTAGAAAAGAAACTTTAATTTCTTTCTCCTGTGTACCCAAAGGAATCAAGGGGACATGGTTGCTAAGACACATTCCTGTAATAAAAAAAAAAATAATTTCTACATATTCACATCCAGCAGATGTTGATTATATACTGAAAACAAACTTCTGTTAACAGAAAGCAGTGAATTAAATTTTAATGATTAAAGGTTATTGTGTAAAGCTTGGAAGAACTTTAATAAGTCAGAATTTAAGTTGTGATTAAAACCAGTAGGCTTGGCCATTAAGCTTGGCAGCTGAGGCTGAAATGTGTGCTGCAGTAAAAGAAATTAGGGACAAATACTCAAAATCAGTTATTATTTTCCTAATTATTTTTACCACCTCCTAGTAGTCTTTTTAACTACTAAAAAGTTATAAAATCTGCAAACCTTAATTGTTCTATTCCACTGCATACAGCACACACAAGAGACAATTTCCTTAGGTAAATATTTACTTGTTTGTAAATTGCTGAAATTTTGATGAATCTTAATATGCTTAATTTGCATAGTAAATAACATATGAAACTTTCTTTAAAAAAATAAGCTGTATATTGAAAACATTTCTCACAGTGCACCTCCAAAACACCCCCAGCTCCTGCAGTTACCCACCACGGTATTGCAGGCAGCAATGTGAGCTTAAAAATGTCTCTTTTTCCCAGATTTTGGTTCTCTAGCTCATCATTTTTCCCATTCAGTGTGAGCAGTGTCCAGCCGGAGCTGCTCAAATCCCACATAACACACGTGCAGCAGCAAATGAGCAGTGTGAGAACACAATGTTCAAACTCATCAGATAGGTGTTACATTAATTAATTACATCAGTAACGTGGAGAACATATGGCACTCAGAAAAAAATCAAGAACCAATGCTCTTAGTCTAATAATATCTCTGAAGTTTTATCCGTTACTTCAGAGTTAAAGCTTTATTAATTTAATCCTCATAAATAATTCAACTTTGTCTGTCTTCACATGTCTTTATATGTAGCGTTTTTGCCTTTATAAAATTTGAAAGGATATGTATTTTAATGGGATGTTGGTTCCTGACTTCCTGTGGCTTTTCTGACAGGCTCAGCCTAAAAGCATTTTGAATGAATTTATTTTCTGTTCCACAAGCTGAATACTAATACAATGGTTGTAACAATACCCAAGCATACAATTTCTAAATTATTTTTTTCTTTCT